>NC_135975.1:28856760-28981964 GCF_053455715.1 Rhinoraja longicauda
TCCATACAACAGCAAGGCGGGCTAGATAACTCCCTGCAATACTGAGGCCCGCACAAATATTCACTTCACAGGTTAGGTTATTTTTGGAATTCTATAACATTCTTGAAAGTGCAATCGATTCTCCAGGTGTTCTTTGTGAGTGCTAAGAACTTCAAAGAGAGTGAGATATAACAAAGAGAACCACATCTCCTGAGCCATTTGCTCCCCAGAGGTTTCTGTTGGCCTGTCTTAACTCTTCAACACTGCAGTCTAATTGCATTCTTATCAAAAGGTCTCTCACTGCACCGGCAAATTGCAGTTATTTCATCGAAAAGTAATTGTTAGCAAAATGAATGATTAGATTGTAAACGTGTTCATGTTGTCCCTTCTTTCAGGAGATGCTAAACTGTGCACTAAAGCTAATGACACACCAACACCTCTCTCTAAACTGCGAGTCTCAAGATGGTCGAAGCAACAACAAGAACTTGAATTTGTAAAGCACCTTGTGAAGACGTTCAGACTAAGTTCAGGGTGAGTGACACGAGGAGAGATCGGAAGAGGGGAAAGGAAGCCTGGTCAAAGAGGAAAGTTGTAAACAACATTTTAAAGGATTAGAAAATTGAAAGACATGTCAGACCAGGCAATTTTTAAACTTGGTGCCGAGATAGTGGAATAAAATGCACATCCCGTTAATCACCGTGTGGATTACCGTCCCACAGAGGCCGGATGAGCGCGCGGATCGGACGCGGACGGCAGCGGCACGGAGTGGCGGAGCAGCGGTGGAGACGCCGACACCATCGCCAGGCCAGGCCCACCCCTGTAACTCCCACCCAGGACAATGCGTCATGGCCAAGATATGTGGCGTGGCTAGTAGAGCCGCTGCCTCACAGCGCCAGAGACCCAGGTTCGATCCTGACCTCGGGTGCTGTCAGGTGTGGAGTTTGCACGTTCTCCCTGTAGCCCTGTGGGTTTCATCCAGGTGCTTCTGAATGCATTCAAGAGAGAGTTAGATAGAGCTCTTAAGGATAGCGGAGTCAGGGGGTATGGGGAGAAGGCAGGAACGGGGTACTGATTGAGAATGATCAGCCATGATCGCATTGAATGGCGGTGCTGGCTCGAAGGGCTGAATGGCCTACTCCTGCACCTTTTGTCTATTGTCTATAGGTTAATTGGCCTCTGTAAATGGTCCCTGGTGTGTAGGGAGTGGATGCAAAAGTGGAACAACATAGAACTAGTTTGAATGGGTGACGGATGGTCAGTGTGGACTCGGTGGGCCGAAGGGCCTGTTTCCATGCTGTATCTCCAACCTGTTTTTATATTCAAGTAATGCTAATTGTTTGCTCTTCAGCGCTGTAGATGTGTTATTCCTAGGCCAGGAAGTTATCCCTCGGCATCTATCTAAGATGGCCGCAGTGAGAATCCGTCAACTCCCATGTTGGAGCTCACAAAGAATCTTGCTTCCAGATTCTTCAAAAGAGCCATTAGCTTAGGAAAGGTCTCGAGGGATAAGCGCTAAACAAGAGTCAAGAACCAGAGGACATAAATTTACAGTGAGAGAGAGAGGAAGGATTTAATAGGCGATAGACACAAAAAGCTGGTGTAACTCAGCAGGACAGGCAGCATCTCTGGAGAGAAGGAATGGGTGACGTTTCGGGTCAAGACCCTTCTTCAGACTGGTTAGGGATATGGGAAACAAGAGATATAGACAGAAATGCAGAGAGATAAAGAACAATGAATGAAAGATATGCAAAAATAGTAACAATGATAAAGGAAACAGGCCATTGTTAGCTGTTTGTTAGGTGATTTAATAGGACCTGGGAGGGCAACGTTTTAACTCATAAGGTGATGATGTACGGAACAAGCTGCCAGAGCAGGTAGATACAAGGAACTGCAGAGGTTAGCTTACAAGATGTACTAGAGTAACTCGGTGGGTCCGGCAGCATCTGTGGAGAATATGGATAGGAGAAGAAGAACATGGATGAGTCTGAAGAAGGGTCCTGACTCAAAACTTCACCTATCCATGTTCTCCAGACTTGCTGCCTCACCCATCGAGTTACTCCAGCACTTAGTGCCAGAGGAGGTGGTTGAGACATTTAAAAAGACATTTGGACAGACTTTAGACTTTAGAGATACAGCGTGGAAACAGGCCCTTCGACCCACTGAGTCTGTGCCGACCATCAATCCCCGCACGCTAGCACTATCCCACACACTAGGGACAGTTTACAATTTTATCAAAACCAATTAACCTGCAAACCTGTGCGTCTTTGGAGTGTGGGAGGAAACCGGAGCAGCCGGGGAAAGCCCATGCGGCCAGAGGGAGAACTTACAAACTCAGTAATCTTATAGAGGTGTACAAAATCATGAGAGGAATAGATCAGGTAGACGCACAGAGTCCCTTGCCCAGAGAAGGGGAACCAAGAACTAGAGGACATATGTTTATGGTGAGGGGGGCGGGGGAAAGATTTAGTAGGAACCTGAGGGACAATTTCTCACACAAAGGGTGGCGGGTGTATGGAACGAGCTGCCGGAGGAGGCCGTTGAGGCAGGTACTATCACAACATTCAAGAAACATTTAGATTGTTTAATTTTTTCGGAGTTAAATATAGTTGATGTAAAAAATTGTATTGTACTAAACTATATCTCACATTAATAGTATTTTTCATACTTTCTAAACACAATCTTTCCCAACTTGGTTCATCAATGCTAATATTCAGATCTGTTTCCCATCTTTGTCTTGATTTTTGAATTCCTGTCTTTGGACTAGATTTTTGTAACAATTTATACATTGAAGATATAATTTTTTTAGTTCCCTTGCCCTGAATCAGGGATTCAATTCCTTTAATTTGAAATAAAAACATTGAATTACCTAACTTTTCCCTTAAAAAAGATTGTAATTGATAATAGAAAAAAATACTATTCCCTGGAATTTGATGTTTCTCAATTGAGAAAATGTCAAAAAATTATTTCCTTCGTAGCAATCTCCCATATGTTTAATACCCTTCTGTTCCCAGACTTGTAATATTTGATTATTCCATTTAAATCCAAATTTACCTGAAATTTGTTTTAGATGCAACCAGGATGTGGGTACTTTTTTACACATGGGCATGTCCTAAGATAACTCCTTTTTGGAAAGACCTAAAAAACTTTTTGGAACAATTGATGAATAAGACCATACCATTGGATTCAAGGTTGTTTTTATTGGGAGATACTAAAGGAATATTACCAAGATTAATTTTAGATAAATATCAGGAAAGATTTCTCAAAATAGCAATAGCAATAGCAAAAAAATGTGTGGCGGTCACTTGGAAAGATCACAATGAAATAAGAATTGCAAGATGGTATGCAGAAATGCGTAGTTGTATCCCATTAGAAAAAGCTACTTATAATCTGAGAAATAAATATGATTTCTTTTTGAAACTTTGGAACCCATTCACTTCAGAACTAGGATTAAGAATTGGAAATATTTAATTTCAGGATTGTTTTGATACCCCTAAAAAGAATTTAATAAGAAATTAGCCGGAAGTGTTTCCTTCTTGTCTCCAGGTTTCCTTCTTTCTTCTTTCTTTCTTTCTTTCCTTTTTAAAATTTTTATTTCTTTATCTTTCTTCTTCCCCTTTTTCCTCTTTTTTCTAACTGGGGGGTGGGGGGGAGGGGGGTTGTGGGTGGGGAGATAATACAGAACAATACAGGTATAATCGAATTTAAAATGTATAATCGAATTTATAATGTAGGTACCATCGCGTACTATGAGTTCATACATGTATTTGTTTTGTTAAAATTTAAATAAAATAAAAAAAATTAAAAAAAGAAACATTTAGACAGGTACACAGATAGGATAGGTTTAGAGGGATAAGGGCCAAACGCAGGCAGGTGGGACTAGTGTAGACGGGGCATGTTGGCTGGTGTGAGCAAGTTGGGCCTGTTTCCACACTGTGCGACTCTCTGACTGGATGACTCCAGGTACACGGATAGGGAAAGTTTAGAGGGATATGAGCAAATGGGACAAACCTAGATGGGGTATCTTGGTTGGAATGGATAGGTTGGACCCAAGGGCCTGTTTTCGTGCTGTGTGACCCTATGGACTATATGGAGGGAGTTCAGCCTAAACCTACCAGCATTGACGATCACCTCCCTCGAGGGCACTGAAGAGGAGCGTTTCTCTCGCTCTCCCATTGTTTGTTCTTCAACATCCACCACTTGAGCAACACAATCCCGGTTAGGACAAAACAAGGCCCAGGGGATCCAGAAGCTGGAAGAAATGCTAGGCCAGAAGTCATTGAGTGGAATTCAAATCACTACACTGATCTGAAACTGGAAAGAGTGCAGAGAATATTTATGAGGATGTTATAGACAATAGACAATAGGTGCAGGAGTAGGCCATTCGGCCCTTCGAGCCATCTTTAGATTTAGATTTAGAGATACAGTGCAGAAACAGGCCCTTCGGCCCACCGGGTCCGCGCCGCCCAGCGATCCCCGCACACACTAACACTATCTTACACACACTAGGGACAATTTTTACATTTGCCCAGCCAATTAACCTACATACCTGTACGTCTTTGGAGTGTGGGAGGAAACCGAAGATCTCGGAGAAAACCCACGCAGGTCACGGGGAGAACGTACAAACTCCGTACAGACGGTGCCCGTAGTCAGGATCGAACCTGAGTCTCCGGCGCTGCATTCGCTGTAAGGCAGCAACTCTACCGCTGCGCCACCGTGCCGCCAGGTCTTGAGGGCCTGAGCTGTAGGGGGAGGTAGGGCAGGCTAGGACTTTATTCCTTGGAGTGCAGGAGGCTGAGTAGTGATCGTACTGAAGTGCATAAGATCATGAGGGGAATAGATGGGGTGAATGCACGGAGTCTTTTACCCAGGGTGAAAGATTAAAAAACCAGAGCACATAGGTTGAAGGTGAAAGGGAAAAGATTTTAAAAAGAACCTGAGGGACAACTTTTTCACACAGAGGATGGTGGGTAAGTGGAATAAGCTGCCAGAGGAGATATTTGAGGCAGGTACAATAACAACAATTAAAAGGCATTTGGACAGGTACATGGATCGGATAGGTTTAGAGGGATATGGGCCAAACGCGGGCATGTGGCACTTGTGTAGATGGGGCATGTTGGATGGTGTGGGCAAATTGAGCCAAAGGGCCTGTTTCCGTGCTGTTTAAGGTTGCCTACTGCCCAGTATTAGCCGGGACATCCCGTATTTTGGGCTAAAGTGTTTTGTCCCGTACGGGACCGCCCTTGTCCCGTAGTCAATCAATAGTCGTTTATTTGTCACATACACATAAATGTGTAGTGAAATGAAACATTACCTGCAGTTAAACAATAAGACCAATAAGAATAATCAATAAAAATGCAATAACACATACAATCACAACTAACACCAAACAAAAAGAAACATCCATCACAGTGAGTCTCCTCCAGTCCCTCCTCACTGTGATGGAATGTCAAAAATGTATTTTTCTCTTCCCTGCCGTCTTCTCCCGCGGTCAGGCTGTTGGAGTTGCCACATCGGGGCGGTCGGGGCTCCCGACATTGGGCCCGGATGGTGCTGTAGGCCCGGACACTATATGCCCGGACACTAGGCCCGGACACAGTAGTCCGGGGGCCGCTGTAGTCCCGGACAGAGTAGGCCCGGGCACCGCCTAACGGAACTTGCGTAGCATCCCGCCTCCCGGCCCGGGCGGCCGTCATTGATGGAGCGGGTGCACGTGGCCGCTGGCTGGGTGAGGTCACGTGGTGGCGCGGGGCGGTGACGTCACCTTGTCCCTTATTTGGGAGTGAGGAAGTTGGCAACCCTAGTGCTGTGTGACTCTATGACATTATGACTCCCATCAATTATGGTTTTAGAAGCTTAGGCAGCAAATAATGGGAGCGTAAGAGCCACTTTGTGGGCAGGACACACGATACTGAGCAGTGGAGTTCCCACTTCTTGAAGGAGCCCATGTTATTTTCGTGACAGAGTCACTTATTTTGCTCCTCTCCCGCCTCTCAAGGGACTAAACAGTCTCTCCATCGTGAGAGCTCAGTACGAAGAGACCGAAAGCCTGGCGCTAAAAATAAGCATTTAGTTGCCACGGTTGTTAAATCAGGTTGGAAGGTTCAGCAACCCTCCCTGACATTTCTGCACAGGAGATACAAATAACTTCACACGTTCATCAAAACAAATGGTCTCTAATTGCAAAACTCAACTGCATTTTCCAAAGCTGAGCAAAAACCCACATAAGGCTAATCAATTTCTTCTCGGACATTAGAGGCACCTGGAGGGAACTAATCTTAATTAGTTTAGTGTAGTTTAGTTTTGTTTATTGTCAGGTGCATCAAGGTACAGTGAAAAGTTATTGTTGCGTGCTAAGCAGTCAGCAGAAAGACAATACGTGATTACAATCAAGCCATTTACAGTGTACAGATACGGGATAAAGGGAATAACGTTTAATGCAAGGTAAAGCCAGTAAGGTTCGATCAAAGATGGTCCGAGGGTCACCAATGAGGTGGATAGTAGTTCAGGCCCGCCCTCTGGTTGGGGTAGAATGATTCAGTTGCCTGATAAAAGCTGGGAATCTAGAGGTGTGACGTTTCCACACTTCTGTACCTTATCGCTCGATGGGGAGAGGGAAGATTTGAGGGAGTGGCCAAGGTGAGACTGGTCCTTGATTATGCTGCTGGCCTTGCCGAGGCAGCGTGAGGTATAAACTGAGTGGTTGGAAGGGAGGTTGGCTTGTGCGATGGTCCACAATTAGCTGCAATTTCTTGCAAACTAGTCGTCATGCGTAGGTTTAAGGAGACAGCGTCCACCACGTTTTGCAATCTCCTTCATTCCTGGCCGTTCGAGTTGCCGAACCGGGCCGTGATGCAACCAGTCAATATGCTCTCTACTGTACACCTGTAGAACTTCAACAGAGTATTCAGTGAATCACTCCCAAACCCCTATTACATTAGAAGTCTATTTAATAGGAATCCGAGGGGCAAGTTTTTCACACAGAGGGTGGTGTGTGTATGGATTGAGTTGCCAGAGGAGGTAGTTGAGGCGGAAATTATAACAATAATTAAAAGACAATTGGACAAGTTCATGGCTGGGAAAGGTTCAGAGGGATCTGGGCAGGTGGGAGTCATGCAGATGTAGCACCTTGGCCAGTATGGGCAAGATGGGCCGAAGGGTTTATTTTCGTGCTTTATAACTCTGTCAAAAATGAGACAACTAAAATTTTGGAAAAGCTTTCTGAATAATGACAAACATTAAAAATAAATGCCATTGACTTATTTTTTCTTTTCTTCCCTTTGGCTCCACAATCTCCATTCAAATGAATGGGCTTGTAACTCCCGCACCAGGAATCACACAGCACAGGGCACAGTGGTGCAGCGGGTAGAGCCACTGCCTCACAGCGCCAGAGACCCAGGTTGGAGCCTGACCTCAGGTGCTGTCTGTGCGGAGTTTGCAAGTTCTCCCCGTGCCCGCGTGGATTTCCTCCGGGTGCTCCAGTTTCCTCGAATATCTCAAAGACGCGCAGGTTTAGAGGTTAGTTGGCCCTCTGTAAACTGCTCCCAGTGTGTAGGGAGTGGTTGTAACCATTGGATAACATAGAACTAGTGCGAAGGGGTGATCGGTGGTCTGCATGAAGCGTGCGTCTGTCCAAGTCTCATTTAATTGCTGTTATAGCACCTGCCACAACTACCTCCTCTGGCAGCTCGTTCTATATACCCATCACCCTCTGAATGGAAAAGTTGCCTCTTAGATTCCTATTAAATCTTGCCTGTCTCATCTTAAACCTATGTCCTCTGGTTCTTGATTCCCCGACTCTGGGTAAAAGACTCTTGTGCATTCACCCTGTATATTCCCCTCATGATTTTATACAACGATTCTCTACAAATTCTCTGCAAAGGAATTACTAATAAGTTAGTAAGCAACTTTAAAAAAAATTAAATTTGCAATAATGCTTGTCCTTCCTGTCTTATGTTTCTGCAGTAAACTTATCTTTACTCCACTTACCACAGCGGCTTGCCTTGTAGACACAGTCTCAAGCCAAATAGATAATTGCAGGTTATTGATGATACTTGGTGCTAAAAATCCAGTCTTGTGAGCCCGGTGCTATGGATTCAGTGATGGTGGTGCCTGGATAATGTAACGGGATCCTTTGTACTGTGGTGAAGTGCAGATTGATATGCCCAAAAGCGATCACAGGCAAATATTGTTTGTTTTTTAAGCTAATTTAAACTCTCACAACTGCAATCACCAGAAGCCACATGACAATGCTGGGCCACGCAGCCGTTTTTTTTTTACATTGACAAACCTTTGCACAATCACGTGTGGCTAATGTTACTCATCAGTAGAAAGGTTGACCTTGTAAAAAATGAAAGCTGCAACAATTGTTTTTGTATCCGTTTTACCGTTCAGCATTATGTTGCCTCGTCGGTAGTTTAGTTCAGCTTAGTTTAGAGATACCGCACGGAAACGGGTCCCTTCAGCCCACCGTCCGCACTGACCAGCGATCCCCGCGCATTAACACTATCCTACACTAGGGACAATTTTTTTGATCTTTACTAAAGCCAATCAACCTACAAACCTGTACGTCTTTGCAGAGTAGGAGGAAACCGAAGATTCTCGGAGAAAACCCACGCAGGTCTCGTGGGAGAACGTACAAACTCCGAACAGACAGCACCTGTAGTCAGGATCGAACCCGAGTCTCCGGCGCTGTAAGCGCTGTAAGGCAGCAACTCTACTGTGCCGCCCTAATTGAACAATTTCTTCAAAGGCTGGAGGGGGTTTTAAGTTTGAGGGCAAATCTTTCTCTGTGTAGTGTTCACAATTCAAGCGTACCTCTTCAGAGTGAAATATCAAACATTTATTGCAGCAGAGGGTGTGGGCAGCAAACAAAATGTTTGTCTTCATGGTATAAAGTTAATTCAACTTAACTCTCCATCCCTCCCCCACCCAAGTCACGCCAGCTTCTTGTTCTCACCTAGCAAACAGCTAACAATGGCCTGTTTCCTTTATCATCGTAACTTTTTTGCATGTCTTTTATTCGTTTGTTCTATATCTCTCTACATCACCGTCTGTATCTTTCATTTCCCTTTCCCCTGACTCATCAGTCTGAAGAAGGGTCTCGACCCGAAACGTCACCCATTCCTTCTCTCCAGGGATGCTGCCTGTCCCGCTGAGTTACTCCATCATTTTGTGTCTCTCTTCTCTTTAACAAACAAGCATGTCATTGACTCGAAGGTGATTAAACGTGTTGGTGAATTCACACGTAGGACACTATTTTCAGTCAGTGAGTCATAGCTGAGGTTACTGAGATCCCAGGTCTATCAGTTCATGCAATATTTATTGTGTCAACTGCAGAACAGATAAAAGTTTAAAAGGTTAACTAACCTCTTGCGAGATCCTTTTCCCAGTACTTGCCAGTTAGCTGGCTCTTTAAATTCTGACAACAGGTAATGCCTGTTCTAACCTTTCTTGTGGATTCTATTATCCAGACAGAACTGCATAAAATCAGACAACTCCACAAAGGCCCCCTGCCCAAAATGCCCCCGTTTATTACTTGTGCCTCTATATGAAGTTTCATTTTGGTTATTATATAAAAATGAGCTAAACTTTGTCAGTAACTCTTCAATCTTTTATTGGTATTTTCTTTTAGGGACAAAAAAAAAGCCTAATTTTTAGTTTTGAGGTACGTCATGGAAACAGGCCCTTCTGCCCACAGAGTCCGTGCCAACCCGTTCACACCACTTCTAAGTTATTCCACTTTAACTGTGTATCTTTGACTTTAGTTTAGTTTGGCTTAGTTTAGAGATACAGCATGGACACTAGCCCTTCGGCCCATCGAGCGCACACCAACCATCGATCACCCGTTCGTACTAGTTCGTTGCTATCCCACTTTGATGACCATTCCCTACACAATTTACAGAAGACAATTAACTTGACAGGGAGAACGTGCAAACTCCACACAGACAGCACCTGAGGTCAGGATCTAATCCAGGTCTCTGGCGCTGGGAGGCAGCAGCTCCACCCGCTGCGCCACTCCCCCGCCGCTTTGTGTGAATTTAGTTCGGTTTAGTTTCAACGATGGGAACGACATTCTGCACTCGGTATCTTCCCCTTTGCACCCATGGTCAGGGTCAAAACTGGGTCTCAGCGGAGATGAGGCAGCAGCTCTACCCGCTGCGCCACTGTGCCGTCCTCTGCCTGTGTGCTTTCTGTGTTCAGGGATTATGGACAGGAGAACAAGTGAGATTTCATCCGCTTCAGAACTACGAACTGATTGCAGGCCACAGCTCGGCAACTCACAGAAGGATGAGGGGACATGTTATAGAGATGTGTAAGGTCATGAGGGGAAGAGATAGGGTAAAAGCGGCACAGTGGCGCAGCGGTAGAGTTGCTGCCTTACAGCGAATGCAGCGCCGGAGACTCAGGTTCGATCCTGACTACGGGTGCTGTACTGTACGGAGTTTGTACGTTCTCCCCGTGACCTGCGTGGGTTTTCTCCGAGATCTTCGGTTTCTTCCCACACTCCAAAGACGTACAGGTTTGTAGGTTAATTGGCTGGGCAAATGTAAAAATTAATTGTCCCTAGTGGGTGTAGGATAGTGTTAGTGTGCGGGGATCGCTGGGCGGCGCGGACCCGTTGGTCCGTAGGGCCTGTTTCTGCGTTGTATCTCTAAATCCACATACTCTTTTACCCAGGGTAGGGGAATCAAGAAATAGACAACATAGGTTTAAGTTGAGAGGGGTAAGATTTAGCAGGAACCTGAGGGACACCCTTTTTACACAAAGGGTGGTGGGTGTAGGAAGCGAGTTGCCAGAGGACGTAGTTGAGGCAGGTGCTGTCACAATGCTTAAAGAACAGTTGGACAGGTACATGGATAGGACAGGGTTAGAAGATTATGAGCCAAACGTAGTCAGGTGGGACTAGTGTAGATGGGGCATGTTGGTCGATGTGGGCAAGTTGGGCCGAAGGACCTGTTTCCACGCCCTGTGACTCTCTATGACTCTCTCTCTAAATCGATCCACGTTCTATCTCTTCCTCTTTGTGCATCGCATCCACTATCGATCTGCTGCCTTTTCCGGGTGACGCAGCAAAGACCGGTGATTTGGGATTGGGGAACTGATAAGATGACATTCTGCTTCATAATTGACCAGTTCGGTTGTCAAGCATTGTGGTGGTCCAGAACAAGGGGTCACAGTTTAAGGATAAGGGGGAAGTCTTTTAGGATCGAGATGAGAACGTTTTTTTTCACACAGAGAGTGGTGAATCTGTGGAATTCTCTGCCACAGAAGGTAGTTGAGGCCAGTTCATTGGCTATATTTAAGAGGGAGTTAGATGTGGCCCTTGTGGCTAAAGGGATCAGGGGGTATGGAGAGAAGGCAAGTACAGGATACTGAGTTGGATGATCAGCCATGATCATATTGAATGGCGGTGCAGGCTCGAAGGGCCGAATGGCCTACTCCTGCACCTATTTTCTATGTTTCTATGTTTCTAAATGGGTTAGGAGGGAGACATTTTGGGGCCCTTTCCAGATTTGTGGGATGCGATCTAGGCTGACAAGTGAGGTGATGAGAGGAGAGGGACATAAAAAGCTGGAGTAATTTAGCGGGCCGGGCAGAGGAGAAAAGGAATAGATGACCTTTCGGGTCGAGACCCCACTTCAGTATGATCAGAGGATGGGACATTAAAAACAAATGTCCTGCCCACTCCTTTAGTTGGATGGAGAAGATCCCAAGGCAACAGTCGAGGAAGAGGAGCAAGTCCTTGTCCTCTATTCATCTCCAATCCAGCATCATTAACACGGTGACAATAATAAACCTAAATAAATTCACCGTAGCGGCACGGTGGCGCAGCGGTAGAGTTGCTGCTCACAGCGAATGGTGCGCTGGAGACCCGGGTTCGATCCCGACTACGGGTGCTGTCTGTATGGAGTTTGTACGTTCTCCCCATGAACATGTGGGTTTTCTCCGAGATCTTCGGTTTCCTCCCACACTCCAAAGACGTACAGGTTTGTCGGTTAATTGGCTTGGTAAGTGTAAAACTTGTCCCTAGTGGGTGTAGGATGGTGTTAGTGTACGGGGATCGCTGGTCGGTGCGGATCCGGTGGGCCGAAAGGACCTGTTTCCGCGCTGTATCTCTAAACTAAACAAAACTAAAATAAACCTAGAGGTTCAAGAGAGTAGGAAGAAGGAACTGCAGACGCTGGTTTACACAAAGGACACAAAGTGCTGGAATAACTCAGCGGGTCAGGCAGCATCTCTGGAGGGAACAACAGATAACGTTTCGGGTCGGGACCCTTCTACAGTCTCCATTAGGTTCCTTGCTGCTGGTGTCTTTGGCTCATCATTGTCCCATAAGCTGCATTAAGCTGTTTAAGGGCCTGGCCGTTTAATTTATTTAATACATTTTAATTTTTTTAACTTTAGTCATCTTTTTTGTAACATTAAAAATTCGTAAATCTATTTTTTAACGGAGTCAGGGAAAGAAAGCACTGCTTATAAAGATTATAAAGTTTTGTTTCAATCACCACCCTCAAATAACTTCCGATGGATTCACTTTGTAAAATTAAATTTTCAGCCCGTTTTGGCATTTCACCTGATTAAAAATTAACACCCACAAGCAGACCAGCCCTGTCCTATTGCTTTTCAAATAGAATCATTGAATCACACATAAGTTCATTAGTCATTAGAGCAGAATCAGGCCATTTGGCCCATCAAGTGCTACTCTGCCATTCAATCATGGCTGATCTATTTTTCCCTCTCAACCCCATTCGCCTTCACCCATTTCCTTTGACACCCTTACTAATCAAGAACCATCAATCTCTGTTTTACGAATATCCAAAGACTTCGCCGTCACAGACGGCTATCTGTGGCAATGAATTCCACAGATTCACCACCCTCTGAATAAATAAATTTCTCCTCATCATTTTTCTAAAGGTACTTCCTTTTATTCTGAGGCTGTGCCCTCTGATCCCAGACTCTCCCACCAGTGGAAACATCCACTCCCATCCAGTCCTTTCATTATTCATAAAACAGCACGGAAACATAGTCATAGATTCATACAACACGGAAACAGGCCCTTCGGCCCAATTTGCCTATGCAAAACATGACGTCTCGTCTAATCTTGTTCCATTTGTCTGCATTTGGCCAATATCCCTCTAAACGTGCATTTGGCCAATATCCCTCTAAACCTGCATTTGGTCAATATCCCACTAAACCTGCATTTGGTCAATATCCCACTAAACCTGCATTTGGTCAATATCCCACTAAACCTGCATTTGGTCAATATCCCTCTAAACCTGCATTTGGTCAATATCCCTCTCAAACTATTCTCTCTCACGCACAAATAACTTGCAAATAATTAATTTTGTTTTTACGGCCTTCAGGCTGAGGTTTACCTCAGGCTGAAGGCCGTAAAAAAAAAAAATTATTTGCAATAAATAAGTTATTTGTACAAAACACAATTATAAAACAAATCCATGGTAATGCCAAACTTCTACAGCAAGGAAACAGGCCCTTCGGCCCAATTTATCCACACCGATCAAGATGCCCCATTAAAACCATTCCCATTTGCTTGCGTTTGGCCCAATTCCCTCTAACTTCTTGGCATGGGTTAAATTTAATGCCTAGTTTATCTAGACTTTACTTTAGACTTTAGAGATACAGCGTGGGACAGGCCCTTCAGCCTACCGAGACCATGCAGACCAACAATCACCCCATTACACCAATACTATCCTACACACTAGGGACGATTTATAATTATCACCTACAAACTGGGGAAAACCCGTATGGTCACAGAGAGAAGGTACAAACTCCGTACAGACAGCACCGGTAGTCAGGATCAAACCTAAGTCTCTGGCACTGTAAGGCAGCAACTCTACCGCTACACCACTGTGCCGCTGCGTATTCAGACTGTTTCAGCACACCCTGAGTAGGAATAAGGTCTACTTGACAGAATCAATCTGAGGAAGGGTCCAGACCCGAAACGTCACCTCTCCATGCTTCCTGGAGATGCTGCCTGCCCCGTTGGGTTACTCCAGCATTTAGTGCCTGTTTTGGTATCCCTGACACAGACCTATTCGCTTAACTGTGCAAGTACAGGTGCCTGAAGTTGCCGTCAGATTTTAACTGTTGTTACACTGACCCTTGATAGTCTCCCCGCTGTACTCCAAAATCTGAACCTTCATGTTTAAATCTGTGTCTTGCTGCTTCGTTGTAAACTTCAGCCTTGAGCATCAACCGCCTGTGACCAGTTGTATGTCCACGCTGTCAAAAATCACACCTTCGACCTCCAAACCAATTTTTCTGTCGGGAAAAAAAACAGTCCCGTTTTATTTCTCCTTTCATTGCTGCCCGGCTCCCGTTGTGCTGGCAACTTCTAATTGTCCTAGTATTACGTAAGGTCACCATTTCGGCTTGATTTTATCTTAAAAAGCACTTTGTACTTTCCCTGTCAAAACAAAATCGGACACTATATATTCAGCCTGAAATTTCAGTTCATGGCGGTCAAATTGAACAGCAGAAAACTTGCCAGTTTGCAACAGAAGACTCAAAGTGCTGGAGTAACTCAGCAGGTCAGCCAGCATCTCTGGAGAACATGGATAGGTGACGTTTAGGGCTGGGACCCTTCTTCAGACTCATATTTTGCAAATCCCAACCAACAATCACCCCGTTACACTAACACTATCCTGCACACTAGGGACGATTTATAATTATTACCTACAAACTGGGGAAAACCCACATGGTCACAGAGAGAATCTCATCTGGCTTAGTTTTACAACCAGTGCACTGAGCTACGAGTTAAAAATAACACAGCAAAGCAAATTTGACAATCTCCCTCTTAGTGTTTAGAGTCAGGCCGCAATTGGCAATTACGATGCATATCAAGAAAGTTGTACAGTTGTTTGTTATCCCGGTCCAGACATATTTTCTTTCCCCGCACGTTTCCTTTAATCTTTGCCCTTCTCACCGTAAAGCTACGCCCTCTAGCCTTTGTTTCTGAATAAAAATGAGCTGAACATGAGTGGGCCGTTTGAAGATGAGCAACAAAATACAGTCTGAGTATATAAATATTACCCGCAGTGTGACTTGAGATACTGCTGGCCTACTTATTGATGGATGTCCGATGAAGAGATAGATCAACAAATGGATGACCGAATACGCGGATCGCCAACATTTGGACAAATGTACGAGTTGGAAGGGTTCAAAGGGCCATGGGCCAAATGCAGACACATGGCACAACAGGACATTGTGTTTTATGCAGGGGTTACTTTCTTGAAAAGCATTGTGTAATTCAAAAATTAAACATATATGATGCCAGGTGTAGGTTTAAGCGTGCTATTCTAAGAACGTGAGCATGTAAATCCGGCTTTGGTGGCTCAGCGGTAGAGTTGCTGCCTTACAGCGAATGCAGCACCCGGAGACTCAGGTTCGATCCTGACTACGGGCGCCGTCTGTACGGAGTTTGTACGTTCTCCCCGTGACCTGCGTGGGTTTTCTCCGAGATCTTTGGTTTCCTCCCACACTCCAAAGACGTACAGGTATGTAGGTTAATTGACAGGGTAAATGTAAAAATTGTCCCTAGTGTGTGTAGGATAGTGTTAATGTGCGGGGATCGCTGGGCGGCGCGGACTCGGTGGGCCGAAGGGCCTGTTTCCGCGCTGTATCTCTAAGTCTAAATCTTTAAAAAATGAACAAGAGTGTTATTCTAGACATGCACAAATCAAACACACGTAAATCAGGGGGTGCCTGTATCCCAGTACGCCAATTTAGTCAGCATGGAAATTGTGGGCCGAAGGGCCTGCTGCCCTGCTCTAAATACCTATGACTTCGTGAAGGGATGTATCGTAAAGCATCAGGTGAATTAGTGAACCCCACCAGCTTGTGGCGAGATTGATGGGGGGGGGGGAAGGTGAATGAAAGTGCTGCATCTTTCCGTGCTGTATCTTTCAATCAATCGTTGTAACACACGGGCGCAGTGGAATACTTTCCACATCCCTGAAAGAGCCACCACAGGTAGATACAGGTGGTCAAGAAGGCGTTTAGTGTTGAGTATAAAGGTTGGGATGTTATGTTACAGTTGTACAAGACATTGATGAGGTTGCATTGGGAGTATTATGTTTAGTTTTGGTCACACGGCTATAGAAAGGATGTCATTAAGCTGGAAAGAACGCAAAGTGGATTCACAAGGATGTAGCCAGGACTCAGGGGGCCTGAACTACAGGGAGAGTGTGGGGACGCAAGGACTTTATTCCTTTGTGTGCAGGAGGCTATGGGGGAATCTTATAAAGGTGTACAAAATTATCAGGAGAATAAATAGGGTGAATGCACAGAGTATTTTACCCAGTATTGCGAAATCAAAAACCCGAGGACATGGGTTTAAGGTGAGAAGTGCAAGATTTAATAGGAATCTGAGGGGCAACTTTTCACTTGGTGGGTGTATGGAACAAGCTGCCGGAGGAGGTAGCTGAGGAGGTACTATAACAACATTTAAGAGAGACTTGGACAGGTACATGGATCGGAAAGGTTTAGAAGGATATTAGACCAAGTGGACCCGTTGGACCCAAACCTCTTCTGCATTGGTGCAATACCCTCTCCTCCCCCACTCCCCCCCTTCCCTCCACCCTCCTCCCCCCCCCTCCCCTCCCCCCCCTCCCCCTCCCCCTACCTCCCCCCCTCCTCCCTCCCTCAGTATGATACGAAAAATAAATGTCTTTCTAAAATTCCCACTCACATTTGTTGATTTTCCATTTATCCTTACTCAATCCTTTCAAAAGACTCCATCTTGTCTCATGTGAAATGCCTTTAATTGGGGCAGGATTAACCGATCCATTTTTAAATGCTGACTAATTTTAACAATCATTATGCATTTTGAAGAATTTAATATAGGAGGATGAAAAGGGGCAATTTTCCAATGTGTGCTTCCATCACATTAAATTCCTTTTTCTGGAGCATTAGTTTCATAAAAAGGGCCGTTAATTTCCGAAACACAGCAATGTGAATTACCACCAACAAAATGTTAAGTCCTCTAAACTATATACAAGGAAGGACACAATGCAAAAGGGCTGCAGATCGCCTGAATTAGAAGGAAGTCCTCAGAATTGTGCCATGGCAGATGTTAAACCCTGTAAACTTCTGATTATTCAAAGTGGGTTTGAGGTGACGTGCGCTAAAAGTGAGCTCTAAAAGTGAGCATATGCTAAAAATTCCGCATGAATTGTGGACAAAAGGAACTGCAAATGGTGGTTTGCCAAAACAAAGAAGATACAGAGCACTGGAGTAAACACATCAGGTCAAGCAGCATCTTTGGAGAACATGGATAGGTGACTTTTCGGGGCTGGGACCCTTCTTGAGTTTAGTTTAGTTTAGTTTAGAAGA
Source organism: Rhinoraja longicauda (assembly GCF_053455715.1). Taxonomy (NCBI): domain Eukaryota; kingdom Metazoa; phylum Chordata; class Chondrichthyes; order Rajiformes; family Arhynchobatidae; genus Rhinoraja; species Rhinoraja longicauda. The sequence continues at coordinate 28,874,095 of NC_135975.1, forward strand.
TACAGCGCGGAAACAGGCCCTTCGGCCCATCGAGTCCGCACCGACCAGCGATTCCCGCACATTAACACTATCCTACACTGGGGACAATTTTTACCTTTATGCCACGCCAATTAACCTACAAACCTGTACGTCTTTGGAGTGTGGGAGGAAACCAAAGTTATTGGAAAAAACCCTCGCAGTTCACGGGGAGAACGTACAAACTCCCTTCAGAAAAGCACCCGTAGTCAGGATCGAACCTGGGTCCCTGGCGCCGTAAAGCAGTAGCTCTACCACTGCGCCATTGTGCACCCTTCAGACTGAATGTAGTGAGTGGGTGAAAGCTTGGAAAAGAGGTGGGGATGGGGCAAAGTCAGGCAAGTGATAGGTGGATACAGGTGAGGGTTTTTCTTGCTTGGTAGATGGTTGGACAAAGGCCATAGATGAGGAGACCAGAAATGTGAGATAAGGAGAGAAGTGTGAATTGTGAAGCCAGAAGAAGGAATATAGATGGAAGGGGAGGAGGAGACAGAAGGGGAGAAATGGATGCAAATCCAGGTGAGACACAGGGAAGTAGGGGGGAGAGAAGAGAGGAGGTTGTTGGTAGATTAGTTTCCTGAAATTGGAAAATTCAATGTTCATACTGTTGGGTTGTAAGCTGTCTAAGCAGAATATGAGGTGCTGTTCCTCCAGTTTGTGTGCGGCTTCACTCTGGAAATGTAGGAGGCCCAGGACAGAAAAGTCAGTGTGGGAATGGGAAGGGGAGTTAAAATGGTTGGCAAGCGGGAGGTCCAGTTGGTCTTGCTGGATCGAGCGGTAGTGTCCGGCGAAATGGTCGCTGAGTCTACGCATGGTCTCACCAATACTCCGGAGGCCACATCGGGAATACCAGATCCAGTAGACGAGGTTAGAGGAGGTGCACGTGAACCTCTTGTCTCACCTGGAAGGACTGTCAAGGTCCCAGGATGGAGTCGAGGGAGGAGGTACAGGGACAGGTGGTGCATCTCCAGCGGATGCAGGGGAAGGTACCTGGGGACGGGGTGGTTTGGATAGGAAGGGATGAGTGAACCGAGGAGTTGTGAAAGGGAGCAGTCTCTGCAGAAGGCAGAAAGGGGCGGAGATGGGAAGATGTGGCTAGTGGTGCCAGAATGTTGGAGGTGCCAGAAATGCCGAAGGATGATGTGTTGGTTGCAATGGCTGGTGGGGTGAAAGTCAAGGAACAGGGGAACCCTGTCCTTGTTCTGTCAGGGGAGCAAGAGCAGAACACAGTGGCGAGGGATCCATCTATGACAGAAGGAGGTAACCACGTTTACTAAAGAGAGAGGAGCTCTCTGATGCCCGAGAATGGAAAGTTCCATCTTGGAAGCAGAGGATTTTGTCTTTGATGTTCACTGACCAGTTTCATCAGGACTCATAGAGTCATAAAGTCATACAGCATGAAAACAGGCCCTTCGGCCCAACTTGCCCACACCAACCAACATGTCCCATTTGCACTAGTCCCACCTGCCTGCGTTTGGCCCACATCTCTCCAAACCTGTCCTCTCCGTGTATGGAGGTTTAAATGTTTCTCAGAGGTTGCGATAGTACCTGCCTCAGCTGCCTTCTCCGGCGGCTCAATCCATACACCCACCACTCTTTGCGTAAAAAAATTACCCCTAAGGTTCCTATTACCTTTCTCCCCCCCCCACCCTCACGTCAAACCTATCACTCCTCGGTCAAGTGGCGCCTTGTTGCCACCTTGGCGCCTTGCCTCTGGAGACCAGCTCTTTGGTCCACGCTTGGACCGAAGCTGTGATGAGGTTCTGAAGTTAAGTAGTCCTTGTGAACCCAAAGCACCAGTGGGCAACCCAACAGCTTCAAGGTAGTCATGGCATGAAGATATTTTCTGGATTTCCTGACTAACTCAAGAGTGGGTGAGATGACAGCAGGCCAGGATTAATCTCAGCCCCGCTAACTGGAGACTTTGTGACCCTGATATTGAATCGATTCCCTTGTCTCAATACAGCGCGAGAGATGGAAAATGGCGTCTCCAATATTCTTGCTGGAATTTCTGATCGGGTTATAAGAGGCCCACCGAGTCCATGCTGACCATCGATCACCCGTTCACACTAGTTCTATGTTTTCCCACTTTCCCGTCCACTCCCTACACACTGGGGGGTAATTTACAGAGGGACAATTAACCTACAAACCCACACGTCTTTGGGACGTGGGAGGAAACAGGAGCATCCGGTGGAAACCCACGCGGTCACAGGGAGAACGTGCAAACTCCACGCGCGCACCTGGGAACGGGATGGTTTTAGGAAGGGATGAGTGAACCGAGGAGTTGTGAAAGGGAGCAGTCTCTGCAGAAGGCAGAAAGGGGTGGAGATGGGAAGATGTGGCTAGTGGTGCCAGAATGTTGGAGGTGCCAGAAATGTCGAAGGGTGATGTGGTGGTTGTGATGGCTGGTGGGGCGAAAGTCAAGGACCAGGGGAAACCTTGTCCTTGTTCTGTCTCGGGAGCAAGAGCAGAACACAGAGGACACAGCGGTGAGGGATCCATCTATGACAGGAGGAGGTAACCACGTTTACTAAAGAGAGAGAGGAGCTCTCTGATGCCCGAGAATGGAAAGTTTCGTCTTGGAAGCAGAGGATTTTGTCTTTGATGTTCACTGACCAGTTTCATCAGGACTCATAGAGTCATAAAGTCATACAGCATGGAAACAGGCCCTTCGGCCCAACTTGCCCACACCAACCAACATGTCCCATTTGCACTAGTCCCACCTGCCTGCGTTTGGCCCACATCTCTCCAAACCTGTCCTCTCCATGTATGGAGGTTTAAATGTTTCTCAGAGGTTGCAATAGTCCTTGCCTCAGCTACCTTCTCCAGCTCCTCAATCCATACACCCACCACACTTTGCATAAAAAAATTACCCCTAAGGTTCCTGTTACCTTTCTCTCCCCCCACCCTCACGTCAAACCTATCACTCCTCGGTCAAGTGCTGCCTTGTTGCCACTTGCGCCTTGCCTCTGGAGACCAGCTCTTTGGTCCACGCTTGGACCGAAGCTGTGATGAGGTTCTGAAGTTAAGTAGTCCTTGTGAACCCAAAGCACCAGCGGGCAATCCAACAGCTTCAAGGTAGTCATGGCATGAAGATATTTTCTGGATTTCCTGACTAACTCAAGAGTGGGTGAGATGACAGCAGGCCAGGATTAATCTCAGCCCCGCTAACTGAAGAGACTTTGTGACCCTGATATTGAATCGATTCCCTTGTCTCAATACAGCGCGAGAGATGGAAAATGGCGTCTCCAATATTCTTGCTGGAATTTCTGATCGGGTTATAAGAGGCCCACCGAGTCCACGCTGACCATCGATCACCCGTTCACACTAGTTCTATGTTTTCCCACTTTCCCGTCCACTCCCTACACACTGGGGGGTAATTTACAGAGGGACAATTAACCTACAAACCCACACGTCTTTGGGACGTGGGAGGAAACAGGAGCATCCGGTGGAAACCCACGCGGTCACAGGGAGAACGTGCAAACTCCACGCGCGCACCTGGGAACGGGATGGTTTTAGGAAGGGATGAGTGAACCGAGGAGTTGTGAAAGGGAGCAGTCTCTGCAGAAGGCAGAAAGGGGTGGAGATGGGAAGATGTGGCTAGTGGTGCCAGAATGTTGGAGGTGCCAGAAATGTCGAAGGGTGATGTGGTGGTTGCGATGGCTGGTGGGGCGAAAGTCAAGGACCAGGGGAAACCTTGTCCTTGTTCTGTCTCGGGAGCAAGAGCAGAACACAGAGGACACAGCGGTGAGGGATCCATCTATGACAGGAGGAGGTAACCACGTTTACTAAAGAGAGAGGAGCTCTCTGATGCCCGAGAATGGAAAGTTTCATCTTGGAAGCAGAGGAAACAGGGAGAACGTGCAAACTCCACGCGCGCAGACAGCGCCCGAGGTCAGGATCGAACCCGGGTCTCTGGCGCTGTGAGGCAGCGGCTCTACCCGCAGCGCCTACATGTTAATTTAGTGAACATTTTGTTCCGTTTCTCTGAAGATACACACACAGTTTAAAAACTGTGCGAACCCAGCCTGTGTTACTTAAATGATGAATTATGATGATTTGGTGTAAGTTCCCATTAGTTTCATCTGAGAAATTCAATGAAGCTTGCTGGTTGTAATAAGAAAGCTATGTTTGTTTTAAAGTATTATTATTTTCTCACTAATAAAATGCTTCAAGGGAAAAATGATTTTAATAATAGCCCACCAGTTGTTTATGCCATTCTCAGTGAAATCATCTGAAACATTATCGCAGTCAGTTTACCTCAGCAATGTACAATTGACATGATTGGCTTCTATAGATATCCTTGCAGCTTATCGCTGATAATAACACATCTTTGATCATTTAATTCACTAAATGTTGTCTGCAAGAAAATGCAAAACCCAAAGTGGCAGGCATCCAGCAATCGATTTCTTTACAAGAAGGTAGACACAAAATGCTGGAGTAATTCAACAGGTCAGGCAGCATCTCTCTCTCTCTCTCTCGAGAAGGGATGGGTGACGTTTCAGGTTTGGAACCCTTCTTCAGAATTCCACGTTCGATTTATTTACCTACCCTCACAGAAAATAATTTCAGTGCTCCAAGTGTGAACATAATATAAACTCATGACACAGTGTGGTTATCAGGGGTTATGGGGAGAAGGCAGGAGAATGGGGTTAGGAGGGAGAGATAGATCGATCAGCCATGATTGAATGGCGGAGTGGACTTGATGACCTTATGATAAACCTGTGTCTAGCCAGGGCAACTGTAATTTCCCCACTGTTTCCCACGTGGTTAGAAAATCATTCATTCCGTGATTACTTGGATTCTCATGGCTTTTTGGTAGAACTTTCAACATGTAAAATGGTTGCCAATGGACCAATAATTGGTGCCTCAAAGCTCCCGAGACCCAGGTTCGATCCTGTCCTCAGCTGATGTCTGTGTGTGGAGTTTGTACGTTCTCCCTGTGACCGTGTGGGCTTCCTCCAGGTGCTCCGTTTTCCTCCCACATCCCAGGATGTGCGGGTTTGTCGGTCAATAGGCTTCTGTTAATTGCCCCCTATTGTGTGTCGGGGGGGGGGGAGTGGATGAGAAAGTGGGATAACATAGAACTAGCGTGAACGGGTGATCGGTGAGGGCTTGGTGGGCCGAATAGTCTGTTTCCATGCTGTATCTCTGTACTAAAATGTTGCCTGACCCACTGAGTTCCCCCAGCACTTTGTGTTCTGGCTCAAGATTCTAGCACCTGCAGTTCCTTGCGTTTGTAAGCTGATCATCCAATCTAAATACAATTTCGACTCAAGTTAGTAAAAATGATGAGTTAATCTAAATGAGGCCGGACCCTCATCTGGCACGAGGCACTTGGGGGCAACGTTTGTGCAAGAGGATTCACAACTGATTCAGCCCTGGCCTAAAGGAAGAAACAGAGCTGGTTAATGCACAAAAGGACACCAAGTGCTGGAGTAACTCGGCGGGTCTGGCAGCAGTTCTGGAAAACATGGATAGGTGATGTGTTGGATCTGAAGAATGGTCTTGACACGAATCATACCCTATTGCAGCCCTCAACAGATGTTGCCTGACTCGCTGAGTTATGCCAGCACTCTGTGTCCTTTTTTTCCCCCAAAAAAATAAACTTAATTCAGAATAATAGAATTCATAAAGGAAACCAGAGCAGTGCGAAAACTCTTCCGCCATTCTCAGCGTTAATACAGTCATTAGTGTTATATTCAATAGTGTTCACAAACTCTCCTTATACCAAGCACCATTGCCACTCATGTGGCCCCCTGCGGTGATATCTCTTCCCTTGTTTGAGGGGTGTCCCCACCGGACTCTGGCCCTCAATGTCCAGCAGCGGAAGGACCCTAGACTGTGGTCCTCCCCCACAGGGCCTTGGCGTTGGCTGCACAGAGCTTCAGTGCGTCCCCTCAGCACGTACTCCCACAGTCTGGAGCGGGCCCTGGCGTCATTGACTCACACAGCATGGAAACAGGCCCTTTGGTCCAAACTTGGAAACACACCCACCAACATGCGCCATCTACGCTAGTCCCACCTGCCTGCACTTGACCCATATATCCCTCTAAACCTGTCCTATCCATGTACCTGTCCAAATGATTCTTAAAGGTTGTGGTACTCCCTGCCTCAACTGCCTCCTCCAGCAGCTCGCTCCATACCCCTATCAACCTTTGTGTAAAAAGGTTACCCCTCAGGTTCCTATTAAATCTATTAAATTCTCTCACCTTAAACCAATGTCTTCCTCTCGATTCCCCAACTGTGGGCAAGAGACTCTGTGCGTCTACCCGATCTATTCCTCTCATGATTTTGTACACTACTACAAGATCACTCTTCATCCTCCTGTGGGCCAGTTGGCAACATTCCCTGAGGGACATCTTAATACGTTTAGTTTAATTTAGTTCCAAGATACAGGGCAGTAACGGCCCCTTTGGCCCACCGAGTCCGCGCCGACCAGCGATCCCCGCACATTACCACTATCCTACACATACCAGGGACAATTTTACACTTATACCAAGCCAATTAACCTACAAACCTGTAAACCTTTATGTCTTTGGAGTGTGGGAGGAAACCGAAGATCTCGGAGAAAACCCACGCGGTCACGGGGGGAACGTACAAACTCCGGACAGCAAAGCATCCCTAGCCAGGATCGAACCCGGGTCTCCGATGCTGTAAGCGCTGTACGACAGCAACTCCACCGCTGCGCCACCATGCCGTCCTGTGCTGTGCTGGCAGGCCTACAAACTTCAGGCAGACCAAAGAGCGAGTAGATAATCTTCCCAGCAGCACTTGAGCCCGTCTCCAAAGGTGTCCCTGGGAACAGCCCGTAAATCAGAGTCCCCTGCTGACTTAAAGGGATGTGTTCGCGTCGTCTCCTTTCAAAACTCTTGATGAATTAATGGCTTCTTGCTTCAAAGGTTTCAAAGGTCTGTTTAATGTCACGTGTCCAATAAAGGCACAGTGAAACTCGATTTACCACACAGCCGTACTAAAAAAAAAAGCAACAAGACACACAACTACATAAAAGTTAACATAAACATCCACCTCAGCGGATTCCCCACATTCCTCACTGTGATGGAAGGCCAAAAAATCTAACCTTCTTCCCTCTTTATTCTCCTGCGGTCGGGGGGGGGAAATCGAACCAACCGCTGTCGAACCACCCGTATCCACACTTGTGCGTGTACCAAACCCATTATTCAGCGCTGTTGAAAACAAAAACCTCTCCTCCTCAGTACATTTTTTAATCTCCGGACAAGATTTCATTATGTGGTTTAAGATTACCCTTCAAAAACATTAATGATTGTGACTAATTAGTTATTAATTTATAGTCAATTTCAAAAAATGATTTAACATGTAAATGAGCTGGTGAGTAATTATTTGCTACCATCTAATTATGTGGCAATTGCCTTAGAAATAATTATTTTCAAATGGCTAATATAGTCTGTGTTAGCCACTAATGAGTGGGAGGAAGAATGTGCCTTGATTATTAGTTGGCAGCTACAAGAAGGGCAGTGTGGTTTATTGTAGGAGCAATCTATTTGAAGCAAGTTGGTCAGGTGACCTGTGATGGAAGGACATTTAAACGATTTGAATGGGGACTTTATTTGACCCATTCTTCCCATTTCCATTATTTCTGCAGGTCTAGAAATAAGTTGGCCGCAATATCAAATGATTAAAAGCATCAAAAAGCAAAGAAATAAATCAATTCTAGTCCATTCATTGTTAACAATGAATCTATTCCCACATGAATTGCAAAAGCAAGTCCCATTTAGATTCTACATCACATTTTAAACTGTCAACTCACATATTTTTTTTAAAGATAACTTTTTCTGACTTCATTCACATCTCAAAAATTAAATCCATTGGCAGCTTTTTTTTTTTTCTTTCTCCTTTTTGCTTTATGCTTTGACTCATTCAATTAATGGAAGGGCAGCGTGGGTTATGGATTTCTCTGTGTCTGCCCTCTTCCTTTAACGCCATATTCTCCACAATGGAACATAGAGTGAGTCAGAGTGAAAAATTAATGTCTGCCGACAATCTTAAAGGCACCCCTACCCTGAGCAAAAGGTTCTTCCCCCCCCCCACTACAATTAGTTTAAAGAAAGGTCCTGACCCAAAACCTTACATGTCTGCAATGTGGTGCAGCGGTAGAGTTACTGCCTTGCAGCCACAGAGACCCAGGTTCAATCCTGACTACAGGTGTTTGAATGTTCTCCGTGTGACCGGGTGGGTTTTCTCCAGGTGCTTATTTAATTTAGCTAGGTTTAGAGATACAGTACGGAAACAGGCCCTTCAGCCCACCGAGTCCGCACCGACCAGCGATCCCCGCGCATTAACACAAACAAGCCTACACACACTAGGGACAATTTACACTTATACCAAGTATACAAACCCAAGCTAATTAACCTACAAACCTGCTCTGGTTTCCTCCTACATTACAAAGAAATGCAAGTTTGTAGGTTAAATTGTAGGTGTAAATTGTCCTGAGCGTGTAGGATAGAACTAGTGTACGGGTGTTTGTTGGTCGGCGCGGACTCAATGGGCTGAATGAACCTGTTTCCATGCTGTATCTCTAAACTAAACTAAACGGCCATGTCTATGAGATGCTGTCTGACCCGCTGAGTTCCGCCAGCGCCTTGTGCTTTCTTTCTTCGCCTTACAGTTGTTTGCACGTCCAGATACCTAGACTCGAAATTCAGGGGCTATGCATTTCAAGACCCAAGACAGGCCATATACATAAACAAAACACAAAATGTATGAGGAAATCACAGCGTCAGGCAACACCTGTGCAGGGAACGGGCAGGCGATGTTTCATGGACCCCCCCATTGCCGAACTGTACACTGCAAGGGCCAGGAAGCGAGCGGGCAAGATCACCTCTGACCCCTCTCACACTGGCCACAAAATCTTTGAAACACTTCCCTCTGCAAGGCGACTCCAGACTGTCAAAGCAGCCACAGCCAGACATAAAAACAGCTTTGTTCCACGAGTGGTAGTTCTACTCAGTAACCAAAGTCTGTAGTCTCTTTTTTGCTCTGGTTTATTTTCACCCACATGTTTAGACCGTAATGTTGAATCCTTATTGTTTTGATGTGTTTATGCTTTATTCTTGACTGTTAACTGTATGTTTGTGTTGTCATTTGTGAGCGGAGCACCAAGGCACATTCCTTGTATACGCACATACTTGGCCAATAAACTTATTCATTCATTCATTCATTCAGTCATTCATTCATTCATGTCAGGATCCTTCTTCAGACTGTTTGGAGAAGGGAAAGGGGGTGGGGTGGGGGCGGGGGGGGGGGGGGGGGGGGATAGTGAGCATGAAAGGAGAGGTGAGCAGAGGACAATGTTTGGCAAGTGATAGTTGGAGTAGTCATACTGTGGCCCACCAACTGCATATGGTGCCCAACACCTTGACAATGGCGGAACAGACTTGATGGGCCGAATGGTCTAATTCTGCTCCTATCTCTTATGAGAGATGGCACCTTGACGATTTACCTCCAAAGCCCAGGTGACTCAGCCCTGTTCCTATTTATATTTGTTGTGATTAGTTTCGAGGTAGAGCTTGGAAACAGGCCCTTCGGCCCACTGAGTACCACCAGTTCACACTAGTTCACTGTGATCCCACTTTCTCGTCCACTCCCTGCACACCTTGCACAATTTACAGAGGCACAATTAACCTACAAACCCGCTCGTCTTATGATGTGGCAGGAAGCCGGGGCACCCGGAGGAAACCCACGCGGCCTCGGGAAGAACGTGCAAATTCCACACACAGACAGCACCCGAGGCCAGGATCGAACCCGGGTCTCTGGCGCTGTGAGGCAGCGGCTCTACCCGCTGCGCCACTGTGCCGCCCATGGGATTGCCTCGATCAACATCAGAGGTCCTTGTGGCTGAGCATCAATGATCATTACTGTTGCTGCCTTGTTAAGGGGCAGGTCGTGTGTCAGGATGCCAAGCTTGTGCTGTCAACAACTTGAGACTTATGCAAACGTGTTAGAAACAGGAATCTAAACCTTATAATTGGCCACAAGGTACCGCAGTTCATATTTACATGGGCAACACACATCAAAGCTTCCTGGTCTGAATTAGTTTTAAAGCACAGTGGCAGCTTACCGATCTTTAGTGCCAAAAACGTTTAGGTTTAGGTTATTATTCTAACGGGTTTCAAGGTACAGTAAAAAGCTTTGTTTGCATGCAACCTAGTCAGATCAGATAATACTATACATAAATACAATGTACAAGTAATCAAGTACAACAGGCAGAGCAAAGGGGAAGGTACAGGGTGCAGAATGTAGTTCTCAGCATTGTAGCGCATCAGTTCCAGAGACAAAGTCCAATGTCCGCAATGGGGTAGAGGTGAATCGGACAGTACCCTCGCTTATGGAAGGACCGTTCAGAAGCCTTACAAGAGAGGAAGAAGTTGTTCCTACGTCTGGAAGTGCGCGCTTTCAAGTTTCTGTATCTTCTGCCCGACGGGAGTGGGGGGGGAAGAAGGAAGGTCTTTGATTATGTTGGCTGCTTTCGCAGGACAAAGATTGGCAAGTACTGGTGTATTCAGGAAAAGAGGGTTACTTCTTTAGGCAGATGGCGACACGAAGGCCAGAGATGAAAAGACAGAACGTGTGAGACAAAAAGATTGAAGAGTTGCGAATTGTGAAGCCAGAGGAAAGAATGCAGGTGGAAGGGGAGGGGGAAGGAGAGAAATATGTGCAAATCCAGATGGAGCACAGGGAACGGAGGTGGGGAAAAAAGAAAGATGGGGGTAGGGCGGGGAGGTTGGTAGTTAACTAAAATAGGATTGAGCTTACCGAGCAGGAGTGTTCAGTCAAACAGTCACTGTCTACACTTGGATCTTATAGAAACATATAACATTCTTAAGGGTTTGGAGAGGCTAGATGCGGGAAGATTGTTCCCGATGTTGGGGAAGTCCAGAACCAGGGGTCACAGCTTAAGGATAAGGGGGAAGTCTTTTAGGACCGAGATGAGAAAACATTTCTTCACATAGAGAGTGGTGAGTCTGTGGAATTCTCTGCCACAGAAGGTAGTTGAGGCCAGTTCATTGGCTATATTTAAGAGGGAGTTAGATGTGGCCCTTGTGGCTAAAGGGATCAGGGGGTATGGAGAGAAGGCAGGTACAGGTTACTGAGCTGGATGATCAGCCATGATCATATTGAATGGCGGTGCAGGCTTGAAGGGCCGAATGGCCTACTCCTGCACCTATTTTCTATGTCTGTGTTTTCTATGGTCAAATTTCCTGTTGGAACCATGTTATAAGCGTTACCAAAATTCCTGATGGACAGTCAGGGATTGGGTTTCCACATTTCTAATCCCCTCTGGGTTAAGCCTATTTTCAATTGCAGGGCACCATTTTCTGTTCAGCGTTATGACAATGAATTTCTTGGTCAAAGAAATTAGACAACCTTGTCCTATTTACATTATCGCCCTGTGTACATTTTGAACGTCAAACACAAAGGCGCTCAACAAATTAATCCTTTGCAGAAACAGTTTTAACACGCTCAAAATATTCAATCATTTATCTCACGTAAACTCATCAGTGAACAAACTGCGGTGCCGTGGTGATGAACAAGCAGTGATTGTTTTCCTTGCGTGTCGGTGATATTGCATTCTGTTTGTCTGCCTTCAAGATTGTTTGTAAAGGCTTTGTAACACTTGTGCATAAATCATTCGCTGAAGCTTTGTTCACTGATAGACACAAAGTGCTGGAGTAACCCAGCCGGCCAGGCAGCATCTATGGAGAACGAGGATAGGCGACTTTTCAGGTCGGGATCGGTCTTTCGACTTATTCAACAATTTCCGCATAAACCAGAGTTCTATACGTCCCCAATAAATGAATATAAAATGGATGGGCTCTCAGTGCCTTCCCATCAGTTTCATCCTCCTCATCGTTTGGTGCGACACGGTGGCGCAGTGGTAGAGTTGCTGCCTTACAGCGCCAGAGACCCAGGTTCGATCCTGACTACGGGGTGCTGTCTGTACAGAGTTTGTACGTTCTCCCTGTGACCGCACGGTTTTATTCGGGTGCTCCGGTTTCCACTCACACTCCAAAGATGTGCAGGTTTGGAGGTTAATTGGCTTTGGCAAAAGAAATTGTAAATTGTCCCTAGTATGTAAGATAGTGCTTCTGCTACTGGTCAGTGCGGACTCGGTGGGCCAAAGGGCCTGTTTGCGCGTTAAATCTTTAAAGTTTAAAGTCCTCCTGCACACACTAGGGGCAATTTACAGAAGCCAATTAATCTACAAACCCGCACATCTTTGGGATGTGGGAGGAAACAAGTACTTTGGTTCTGTCTTCACAAAGAAGACACAAACGATCACCCAGAAATATCAGGGGACCGAGGATCCAGCAGGAGGGAGGAACTGAAGGAAATCACATTAGTCAGGAAATGGTGTTAGGTAAACTGTTGGAACTGAAGGCGGATAAATCCCCAGGGCCTGACGGTCTGCATCCTAGGGTACTCAAGGATATGGCCATAGAAATCGTGGATGCATTAGTGATCATTTTCCAATGTTCTATGTACTCTGGATCAGTTCCTGTGGACTGGAGGGTAGCTAATGTTACCCCACTTTAAGAAAGAAGGGAGAGCGAAAACAGGCAGTTATAGACCAGTTAGTACATTGGAGGTGGGGAAGGTGCTTGAGTCGATTATTAAAGATGTTATAGCAGCGCATTTGGAAAACAGTGACAGAATCGGTCAAAGTCAGCATGGAGTTATGAAGGGGAAATTATGCTTGACTAATCTTTTGGAATTTTCTGAGGATAGAAACATAGAAAATACGGAAAGTGGGCCTTTCGGCCCTTCGAGCCAGAACCGCCATTCAATATGATCATGGCTGATCATCCAAAATCAGTACCCCGTTCCTGCTTTCTCCCCATATCCCTTGATTCCGTTAGACCTAAGAGTTCTATACAACTCTCTCTTGAAAACATCCAGTGAATTGGCTTCCACTGCCTTCTGTGGCACAGAATTCCACAGATTCACAACTGTCTGGATAAAAAAGTTTTTCCTCATCTCAGTCTTAAATGCCCTAGCCCTTATTCTTAAACTGTGACTCCTGGTTCTGGACTTCCCGAATATCGGGCACATTTTTCCTGCATCTAGCCTGTCCAATCCCTTAAGAATTGTACATGTTTCTATACTCATCCTTCTAATTTCCAGTGAATGGAAGCCCAGTCGATCCATTCTTTCATCGTATGTCAGTCCCGCCATCCCGGGAATTAACCTGGTGAAACTACGCTGCACTCCCTCAATAGCAAGAACGTCCTTCCTCAAAGTAGGAGGCCAAAACTGCACACAATACCTCAGGTGTGGTCTCACAAGGGCCCTGTACAACTGCAGAAGGACCTCCTTGCTCAGAAACTCAAATCCTCTCACTATGATGGCCAACATTCCATTTGATTTCTTCACTGCCTGCTGTACCTACATGCTTACTTTCAGCGACTGATGCACAAGGACACCCAGGTCTCATTGCACCTCCCCTTTTCCTAACCTGACACCATCTAGGCAGATTATGTCCTCAAGATTCACCGGGCGTGCTGATCCCGTGGTCTTGTGATGTGAAAGTGGGAAATCTACCAACTGAGGCCAAACTGTCGTTATAATAAACATTGCAATAAATTTAACCACATGAAATGGAATTTATTCAACTGTGAAATTCAGTAAGTATTTAACTAAATCATCTTTTTTTATCACTTCTCTTGTTTAGGGCCAATATTATAAAATTAGACTTTTTGGCCGATCGTGTTCAGGAAATAAAACACCACTCGGCCGCTTTCTCACGGACCGTGGGTGAACGAGGCTGACATTTTGGTTCCAAATGCTGGATGTTCTTGCTCCAGGACATGCAGCAAACAATGTGAACGTAGACGGGACACAAGGAAGTGAAGATGCTGGAGTTTTGAGCAAAACGCAAATAGACAACAGACAATAGATGCAGGAGGAGGCCATTCAACCCTTCGAGCCAGCACCGCCATTCAATGTGATCATGGCTGATCATTCTCAATCAGTACCCCGTTCCTGCCTTCTCCCCATACCCCCTGACGGTCCGTGAGAAAGCGGCCGAGTGGTGTTTTATTTCCTGAACACGATCGGCCAAAAAGTCTAATTTTATAATATTGGCCTCCACTATCCTTAAGAGCTCTATCTAGCTCTCTCTTGAATTCATTCAGAGAATTGGCCTCCACTGCCTTCTGAGGCAGAGAATTCCACAGATTCACAACTCTCTGACTGAAAAAGTTTTTCCTCATCTCAGTTCTAAATGGCCTACCCCTTATTCTTAAACTGTGGCCCCTTGTTCTGGACTCCCCCAACATTGGGAACATGTTTCCTGCATCTAACGTGTCCAACCCCTTAATAATCTTATACGTTTCGATAAGATCCCCTCTCATCCTTCTAAGTTCCAGTGTATACAAGCATAGTCGCTCCAGTCTTTCAACATATGACAGTCCCGCCATTCCGGGAATTAACCTAGTAAACCTACGCTGCACGCCCTCAATAGCAAGAATATCCTTCCTCAAATTTGGAGACCAAAACTGCACACAGTACTCCAGGTGCGGTCTCACTAGGGCCCTGTACAACAGTAGAAGGACCCCTTTGCTCACAAACAATCACCCAGAAATATCAGGGGACCGAGGATCTAGCAGGTGGGAGGAACTGAAGGAAATCACATTAGTCAGAAAATGGTGTTAGGTAAACTGTTGGAAATGAAGGTAGATAAATCCCCAGGGCCTGACGGTCTGCATCCTAGAGTACTCAAGGAGGTGGGCTCAAGGAGTACTCAAAGTGCTGGAGGAACTCAGCGGGACAGGCAGCATCCCCGGAGAACAAGGATAGATGACGTTTCCAGGTCGGGGCCCTTCTCCAGACTGATTGTAGGGTGGGGCAGAATGAAGATGGAAAAGGGAATGTACAGGATACGCTTTGGGTCGGGACCCTCCTTCATACTCCATCTGCAGGAGGAACTCAATAGGTCAGGCAGCATCTGTGGAGGGAACATAGTTCTGAGCATTGCAGTGTTGCAGATCCAGAGAAAATGTCCAATATCCTCAAGGAGGTAGGCTGGAAGATTGGGCGAGTACCTTAGCTTACAGAAGGACCGTTTGGAAGCCTGATAACAGAGTGGAAGAAGCTGTTCCTGACTCTGGTGGTGCACGATTTGAGGCATATCTTCTGCCGGATGGGAGCGGGGAAAAGAGGGAATGACTGGGGTGGGAAGGGTGCTTGATTATATTGGTCTCTGTGCCATGGAATGCTTCACCGTCGAGGTTGCCCTGGGGGTTTGCAGCACGACGCTGCAGCGGGTCTGCCCTGTAAATGTTGCACCATTCACGACCTTTAGAAAATGGCAGCAGCTACAGAACAGGAGGTGGCGGAGGATGAAGAGGCCGAGGGGAAGGAAGAGGTGGGAGGCGTCCATCAGGTTAGTTCGGAGATGCAGCGTGGAAACAGGCCTTACGGCCCACCGAGTCCGTGCCGACCAGCGATCACCCCCTACACTAGTTCTATCCCAAACACGAAGGGACCATTTTACAGAGGCCAATTAACCTACAAACCTGCACATCTTTGGAATGTGGGAGGAAACCAAAGCACCCGGAGAAAACCCACGTGGTCGCAAAAAGGGCTTCTCAGTGTCTCTCCGTACACGTGACAATAATAAACATAATACCAACAACACGAACGTACAAACCTCATTACATCAGCAGCCGTAGTCAGGATCAAACCTGGGTCTCTGGCGCTGTAAGGCAGCAACTCTACCGCTGCACCACTGTGCCACCCTGCCTATTCTGGTTGTGTATTCATAGTCACAGAACTATACAGCGCCCTTTGATTCACCTTGTCCATGCCAACCAAGTTGGCATGTTGAGCTAATCCCAGTTGCCTGCATTTGGCCCAGAGCCCTCTAAAACATTCCCATGCATGCATGCCCGACCGATCTGTCCCATCTATCCATCAGCCAATGATGGATGGACGGCACTTTGCCTTTATTGAAGAGAAACCTGTTTTCAATCAATACTTCCCGCGGTTTGATGCAGGCCATCTTGCGTGCAGCGAGGCTTTGACACCATTCTGGCTTGATGAGTGGCAGGCCATTTTCAAAGAGCACAAGTACCTGAGACTGATCATCTAACCATGGTATTTAAGGACATTAGGACCTGGGAAGTTAATTGTCCACAGTAAACTGTCCCTGAAGGGCAGCACATCTGCCTCACAGCGCCAGAGGCCTGGGTTCGATCCTGACTCTGGGTACTGTCTGTACGTGAGTTTGTACGTTGTTCTCCCTGTGACCATGTGGGAATTCTCCGGGTGCTCCGGTTTCCACCCACACTCTAACCATGTACAGGTTGCTAGGTTCTTTTGTGTCTTTCATTCAACAAAACACACAATACTCAGCATGATGTAGAATGTGGCCAAATCTTTTCATTTTTTAAAATCATAAATCATAGAACATGGACATAGAACAGTTAAGCACAAGAACAGGCCCCTCAGCTCACAATGTCGGTGCCGAACAAGATGCCAAGGCCAACTCTTGTCTACCTGCGCATATCCCATATTCCTCCATTCCCTGCATATCCACGTGCCTATCCAAAAGCCTCTTAAACAACACTACTGTATCTGCCACCACCCCTGGCAGCACAT
Source organism: Rhinoraja longicauda (assembly GCF_053455715.1). Taxonomy (NCBI): domain Eukaryota; kingdom Metazoa; phylum Chordata; class Chondrichthyes; order Rajiformes; family Arhynchobatidae; genus Rhinoraja; species Rhinoraja longicauda. The sequence continues at coordinate 28,890,751 of NC_135975.1, forward strand.
TCCAGGCACCCATCACCCTCTATGTAAAAAACTTGTCATTCACATCTCCTTTAAACCTTGCCCCTCTCACCTTAAACTTGTGCCCTCTTGATTTTAGTTTAGTTTAGTTTAGTTTAGAGATACAGCGCGGAAATAGGCCCTTCGGCCCACCGAGTCAATAGACAATAGACAATAGACAATAGGTGCAGGAGTAGGCCATTCGGCCCCTCGAGCCAGCACCGCCATTCAATGTGATTATGGCTGATCATTCTCAATCAGTACCCCGTTCCTGCCTTCTCCCCATACCCCATGACTCCGCTATCCTTAAGAGCTCTATCTAGCTCTCTCTTGAATGCATTCAGAGAATTGGCCTCCACTGCCTTCTGAGGCAGTGAATTCCACAGATTCACAACTCTCTGACTGAAAACGTTTTTCCTCATCTCCGTTCAAAAAGGCCTACCCCTTATTCTTAAACTGTGTCACTCCACGCTGACCAGCGATCCACACACACTAACCCTATCCAAAACACACTGCAAGTAATTTACAAGTATTCCAAACTACCTCTTTTTTGAAAAATAATAGCAGCAAAAAGCATTGTAAAGTGGGATATCCTGATTGACTGTGCATGGCTCGCTCTATATCTGATGGAGAGCATCTATATCAGTTCTATATCTGATGGAGACTAGCTTCTCCATCAGGTATAGAACATGGAACATCGTATAGACACGAAATGCTGGAGTAACTCAGCGGGTTAGGCGGCATTTCTATAGAAAAGGAATAGGTGACGTTTCGGGTCGAGACCCTTCTTCAGACTGAGACAGGGGAGAGGGAAATTAGAGATATGAAAAGGCACAGAATAAATCAGAGCTGGCACTGATGGCTAAGGAGCCCACAATAGTCCATTGTTGGCTGCGGAGGAGGTGATAATGAAAGGGTACGAACAGTGAAACTAGCAGGATGACTAGGGTGGGGGAGAGACAGAGAGAGAGGGGATGCAAAGAATCAATATTCATACCACTGGGCGGGCTCCTTGGCCATTAGTGCCAGCTCTGATTTGTTCTGCACCTTTTCATACCTCTAGTTTCCCTCTCCCCTGACTCTTAGTCTGAAGAAGGGTGTCGACCCGAAACGTCACCTAGTTCTTTTGACCGGAGATGCTGCCTGATCCATTGAGTTACTCCAGCATTTTGTGTCTACCTTCAATGCAAACCAGCATCTGCTGTTCCTTCCTACACACAGAACAGTACAGCAGAAAAACAGGCCCTTCGGCCCACAATGTCTGTGCCGAACTTGATGCCAAGACCAACTTTTTGTCGGCCTGCACGCGATCCACATCCCTCCATTCCCTGCAGATCCATCTGCCTCTTAGATGCCTGTATCGCAATCATACATATTCATTCGGTTTCAAGGTTATCACAGAATAAAATAGGTATCAAAAACATATGCGACTTTTCCACTGTTCCCAACACGTTTGGACTACATTTTGAAATCCCAAGGTGGTCAGAGTCAAATTCATGACATGTTAATAAAGAAAAGGCTGAATATGAGGCAGATGGATAAAACACGCAGGATCTCATCAGCTCATTCACGGGCACATTCGCTTCACCAGCTCAGATATCAGCCATGGGCTTCAGCAGCGGCGAGAACGCATTGAGAGGAGAGTACCAGAGCAACAGCACTACCCCAAGCAACACAGACATCACCAGCCGTCGAGTTAGAGCAGTCAGCACCATCATAAACACCATCAACAAGATCTTCATCCCACTAAAGCACATCTCAGCGTCTGCTGCTGTGTCGGGCTGCATAAAAAGCGTGCCCTTTAGAATCCTAAGATCGTCACAAAATGCTGGAGTAACTCAACGGGACAGGCAGCATCCCTGGAAAGAAATAACACAGACCAAAAGCTTTTCGCTGTACCTCAGTACACGTGACAATAAACTGAAACTGAAACTGATTTAACGGGAACCTGAGGGGCAACTTTTGCACACAAGGAGTTGTGGGCGTATGGAATGAGCTGCTGTCAGAGGCCGTTGAGGCAGGTACTATCACAACATTTCAAGAAGATTTGGACAGGGGTACATGGATAGGATAGGTTTAGAGGGATAGGGGCCATGTGGGACTAGTGTAGACGGGGTACGTTGGTCGGTATGGGCAAGTTGGGCCGAAGGGCCTGTTTGCTTGCTGTATGACTCTATGTTCAAGGAGCTACATAAATCCAACTTATTTATTTATTTATTTATTTGAAAGTCTGCTTTAATTTGATTACAAGTTACAAAACAACATCGGGTAAATATCACTACGTAAGTGTGGTAACTTTGAGAATTTGCAGGCAGTTACCATTAAATTTGGGAAGAGGGGACAGGAGTCGTCCAGGTTCAGGAACAGCTTCTTCCCAACAACCATCAGGCTCTTGAACTCTACACCACACCAACTAAACCAAGAACTATGAACTATCTTGGGTGCGCTGAAGACTTGGTCTTTCAGTTGCACAAATATATATTTTTAATTTATTGAACTTCGTTCCCTTTATTGTGTTATCTATTAAGTCCTACGTTTACAGACCTGATACCCCGTTGTAAGAATTTTGCTGTTCTATTTTTCTCTGTACATATGACCATTTACCACTCTTCACTTCTTTCTTTCGGAGCATTGTGTTTAGTTTCTGGTCACCCGATTATAGAAAAGACGTAGTTAAGTTGGAAAGAGTCCAGCGAAGACTTATAAGGATGTTTCCCAGGACTTGAGGGCCTGAGCTGTCGGGAGATGTTGTGCTGGCTAGGACTTTATTCCTTGGAACACAGGAGGATAAGGGGTGTACGAGATCATGAGGGGAATCGATAGGGTGAATGCAGAGTCTGTTTGTTCTGGGTGTGCACTTTTACCCAGAGTTGGGGAATCAAGAACCAGAGGACAGAGGTTGAAGGTGAGAGAGGAAAGATTTAAGAGGGTATATTAACGATGGATCAGATTTAATATGGCATATGGGACGATCTGGCAGAGGAGGTAGTTGAGGCAGGTGCTATCACAACATTCAAAAGACATTTGGACAGGTTCACGGATAGGAAAGGTTTGAAGGGATATGGGCAAAACGCAGGCCGGTGGGACTAATGTAGATGGGGCATGTTGGTCGGCGTGGGCAAGGTTGGGTAGGGCCTGTTTTTGTGCTGTATAACTATATGATTCTACACCACCCTCTTGCCTCTGAGGTGTTTCTCTGCCCATAACACACAAATGTAAATGCAATAAATGATTTGCGAGTGGCACTTTAGAGAAAAATGTGTTTAAAGAAAAATGACAAATGTGATGTCAAGAAGCGAATGAGCTTCTTGCTGGTGAGACTCCTGGGTTATCCACGCTCTGTGCCGCTCGGCTTATTCTCTGTAAATCCCGTGCACCTCATCATTTACATTTATATTAAATCACACAAAGAAAATCCACGGCACAGAAATTATCTTAAGGTTTTGACTCTGCCACTTGCAAACGTGTAGGAGTTTTATAATTAAAGATGTACAAACACAGATGCAGCCGATGAAAGAAGCCTTCGACGTTCCCAAAGTTGAAACACTGTTCTATTGGATTGCTTGAATCTTTGAGCAGGGCGTAGGCTCCTCTAGTGGACGCTTAGACACACTACAGCTTTCATTTCTCTCACATTGCTTGCTTATTTAACATCCTTCATAAGTTCATACGTTCCAGGAGCAGAACAAAGCCATTCGGCCCTTCAAGTCTACTCCGCCATTCAATCATGGCTGATCTATCTTTCCCTCTCAACCCCATTCTCCTGCCTTCTCCCCATAACCCCTGACACCCGTACTAATCAAGAACCCGTCAATCTCCACCTTAAAAATATCCACTGACTTGGCCTCCACAGATTCACCACCCTCTGACTAAAGAATCCATCTCATCTCATTTCTAAAGGCACGTTCATTTATTCTGAGGCTACGCCCTCTGGTCCTAGACACTCCCACTCGTGGTAACATCCTCTCAACATTCACTCTATCCAGGCCTTTCACTATTTGGTAAGTTTCAATGAGGTTCCCCCTCATCCTTCTAAGCTTTCAAACGCTCATCCTATGTTAACCCTTTTTTTAAAGTTGGAGACACAAGGAATCTGCAGATCCTGGAATCTTCAGCAAAATACAAAGTGCTGGAGGACTTGGGCTGAAGGTGGCCGGGCGAGGAGAGGAACGACGGTTCGCTGGACAATCCAGATGGAGGCAACGGCTGCAACAGGCCTTTATGGGACTTAGAAAATGGCGCCAAAACCGGGTGACTCTTGCAGATGGACTCAGTGGACTGCATCTATGCTTTCGATACTAAATCTGGGGATTGCACTTATGTATGCGGATAATTTTACTGCAAAAAAAAAAAAGAACAGGTGATAATAAAATAACCATTGAGCTCAGTGGGTCAGGCAGCATCTGTGGAGGGAGTGGACAGGTGAGGTTTAGGGACTGGACCCTTCTTTATGCTACTGATTGTATTAGGAAGGAGAAAGCTGGAAAAATGAGGTGGGGGCATGAACACCAGGCCATCACCTCCTGGACTGTTTCTGATCTCATCACCTCTGGCAATCCGCCCTCCACAGCCTCCAACCTTATCGTTCCCCGGCCCCGCACTGCCAGTTTCTATCTCCTCCCCAAAATCCACAAACAGAACTGCCCTGAGGTGCCCATTGTTTCTGCAATGGTGCTGCCCCACTGAACTCATGTCCAAGTACCTCGATTCTATCCTGTACCCCCCTTGTCTAATCCCTTTGCACTCACGTCCAAGACAGCTCACATGCCCTTAAACTCTTCAATAACCTTTGGGTTCTAGGCCCCCATTGCCACATTTTTACCATGGACGTCCAGTCCCTCTACATCTCCTCTACATAGTAGCCTCGACATAGCGTGCAAGTTGAATCAAGAGCTAAAATTGGCATGTCGCAAATGTAATGCTGTGGTGGTTATGGGAGATTTCAACATGCAGGTAGACTGGGAAAATCAGGTTGGTAATGGACCCCAGGAAAGGGTGTTTGTGGAGTGTCTCCGAGATGGATTCTTAGAACAGCTTGTACTGGAGCCTACCAGGGAGAAGGCAATTCTGGATTTAGTGTTGTGTAATGAACCTGATCTGAGAAGGGGACTCGAGGTAAAAGAGCCATTAAGATGCAGTGATCACAATATGATAAGTTTTACTCTACAAATTGAGAGGGAGAAGGGAAAATCAGAAGTGTCAGTATTACAGTATAGCAAAGGGGATTACAGAGGCTTGAGGCAGGAGCTGGCCAGATTTGACTGGAAGGGGGCCCTAGCAGGGAAGATGGAGGAACAGGAATGGCAGGTATTCCTGGGAATAATGCAGAAGTTGCAGGATCAATTTATCCCAAAGAGGAGGAAAGATTCTAAGGGAGTAAGAGGCACCCGTGGCTGACAAGGGAAGTCAAGGACAGCATAAAAATAAAAGAGAAGAAGTATAACATAGCAAAGAAGAGTGGGAAGCCAGAGGATTGGGACTCTTTTAAAGAGCAACAGAAGATAACTAAAAAGGCAATACGGGGAGAAAATATGAGGTACGAGGGTAAGCTAGCCAATAATATAAAGGAGGATAGTAAACGCTTTTTTAGATATGTGATGAGGAAAAAAATAGTCAAGGCAAATGTGGGTCCCTTGAAAACAGAAGCAGGAGAATTTATTATGGGGAACAAGGAAATGGCAGATGAGTTGAACTGGTACTTTGGATCTGTCTTCACTAAGGAAGATACAAACAATCTCCCAGATGTTCTAGTGGCCAGAGATCCTAGGGTGACGGAGGAACTGAAGGAAATCCACATTAGGCAGGAAATGGTGTTGGGTAGACTGATGGTACTAAAGGCTGATAAATCCCCAGGGCCTGATGGTCTGCATCCCAGGGTACTTAAGGAGGTGACTCTAGAAATTGTGGATGCATTGGTAATCTTTTCCAATGTTCTATAGATTCAGGGTCAGTTCCTGTGGATTGGAGGGTAGCTAATGTTATCCCACTTTTTAAGAAAGGAGGGAGAGAGAAAATGGGAAATTATAGACCAGTTAGTCTGACATCAGTGGTGGGGAAGATATTGGAGTCAATTATAAAAGATGAAATTGCGGAGCATTTGGATAGCAGTAACAGGATCATTCCGAGTCAGCATGGATTTACGAAGGGGAAATCATGCTTGACTCATCTTCTGGAATTTTTTGAGGATGTAACTAGGAAAATTGTCAGGGGAGAGCCAGTGGATGTGGTGTACCTCAACTTTCAGAAAGCCTTCGACAAGGTCCCACATAGGAGATTAGTGGGCAAAATTAGAGCACATGGTATTGGGGGTAGGGTACTGATATAGATAGAAAATTGGTTGACAGACAGAAAGCAAAGAGTGGGGATAAATAGGTCCCTTTCAGAATGGCAGGCAGTGACTAATGGGGTACCGCAAGGCTCGGTGCTGGGACCGCAGCTATTTACAATATACATTAATGACTTGGATGAAGGGATTAAAAGTACCATTAGCAAATTTGCAGATGATACAAAGCTGGGTGGTAGTGTGAACTGTGAGGAAGATGCTATGAGGTTGCAGGGTGACTTGGACAGGTTGTGTGAGTGGGCGGATGCATGGCAGATGCAGTTTAATGTGGATAAGTGTGAGGTTATCCACTTTGGTTGTAAGAATAAGAAGGCAGATTATTATCTGAATGGTGTCAAGTTAGGAAAAGGGGACGTATAACGAGATCTGGGTGTCCTAGTGCATTAGTCACTGAAAGGAAGCATGCAGGTACAGCAGGCAGTGAAGAAAGCCAATGGAATGTTGGCCTTCATAACAAGAGGAGTTGAGTACAGGAGCAAAGAGGTCCTTCTGCAGTTGTACAGGGCCCTGGTGAGACCACACCTGGAGTACTGTGTGCAGTTTTGGTCTCCAAATTTGAGGAAGGATATTCTTGCTATTGAGGGTGTGCAGCGTAGGTTTACTAGGTTAATTCCCGGAATGGCGGGACTGTCATATGTTGAAAGACTGGAAGGACTAGGCTTGTACACACTGGAATTTAGAAGGATGAGAGGGGATCTTATTGAACCATATAAGATCATTAAGGGTTTGGACATGTTATTAAGCATAATGTCCATCATTTTAGTAGTCAAAACCCGCCGTTCACTCTGCCCCTCGCAGTGTAATCAGTGTTGTGGGGGAACAGTATGTGTAATGATACCATAAAAATGCAGAATATATCTCATCCATCAATTCACAGATTTTTGTTATTTTTCTTTTAAAATGTTTCTGCAAGTTTCTGCCTACTAAAATGGCGCCATGACATACTACGGTTTTTAGGGTCGAGTGGTCTATCTTGATCTGCTCTATTATCTTTGGTAGTAACCTGCGTGATTATACCAAAGCCTATTATAGTCATAGAGCCATACAGCGTGGAGAATTTAGCCCATGTCGACCAACATGTCCCACCTACACTGGTCCCACCTGCCTGCGTTTGGCCCATATCCCTCTGAGCGTGCCCCATCCATGGAACCTTCTTCAGACTGATTGTAGTGGGGCAGGTGGGGGAGCTAGGGTAGGGGGTGCGAAGAAAGCTAGAAGAGAGGAGAGGTGAGACAAAAAGGCACAGCCTGGCAGGTAATATGTTGATGCAGATGAGGGTGGACTTTGACAGGTAAATAGTTGGACAAAGTCCAGAGATGAAAAAACAGACGGTGTGAGACAAAAGGATTGAAGAGTTGCGAATTGTGAGTGCAGAGGAAGGAATGTAGGTGGAGGGGGAGGGGAGAAATAGGCGTGAATCCGATGGGGCACAGGAGATGTGGGGGAGAGGATCAAGTGTACTGAGGTACAGTGAAAAGCTTTGTTTTTTGCAAGCTATCCAAACAGATCAGATAATACCATTCATAAATACAATCCAGTCAAACTCAAGTGCAATAGGTAGAGCAAAGGGGAAGATACAGAGTGCAGAATATAGTTCTCAGCATTGTAGCGCAGCATTTTCAGAGACAAATTCCAACGTCCAGAGTGGTCTGGCAGTGAATCGAAACAGTACCCTAACTTATGGAAGGACGATTGGGAAGTCTGATGACAGAAGCTGTTCCTGAGTCAGGCGGGATGGGAAAAGAGTGAAGACATCGCAGTGCCAGTTACGATTTAAAGAAGGGTCCAACCTGAAACGACACCTAGCCATGTCTTCTAAAGATACTGCCTGACCTGCTGAGTTACTCCGTCACTTTGTGCACTTTTGTTATAGTGTCAGATTGGGTGGCACAGTGGGACCCAATCTGACACAGTAGAGTTGCTGCCTGACAGCGCCAGATACCCGGGTCTGATCCTGACCGCGGGTACTGCCAGCACATTTTCTCTGTGACCGTGTGACTTTCCTCTGGGTGCTCTGGTTTCCTCCCACACTTCAAGGACGTACAAGTTTGAAAGTCAATTGGCTTCAGTAAAATTGTATAATTGTCCATAGTGTGTCAGATAGTGTTAGTGTCACTGATTAGTGTGTCAGATAGTGTTCATGTGTACGGGGTGATCGCTGGTCAGCACGGCCCCTGTGGGCCGAAGGGCATGTTTCCACGCTGCATCTCTAAAGCCTAAAGCTGTGACATTAAGATTGCTATAATCTCTCAAACTTTAAAGATTTCACCGCAGAATCAGTAATCCTGGTCTTTTGTGATTTGTTAAATGATAACATTAGTTTTAGTTTAGTTGAGTTTAGAGATACAGTGCGGAAACAGGCCCTTCGGCCCACCAAGTCCGCACGGACCAGTGATCCCCGCACATTAACACCATCCTACACTAGGGACAATTTTTACATTTATACCAAAGCCATTTAACCTACAAACCTGTACGTCTTTGGAGTGTGGGAGGAGACCAACGTTCTCGGAGAAAACCCCATGTAGGTGACAGGGAGAATGTATAAACTCCGTACAAACAGCACCCGTAGTCAGGATCGAACCTGGGTCTCTGGCATTGTAAGGCAGTAACAGCACCTTATTTAGTAACATTAACACGGTTGATAACGAGTGGTGATTTAGTTGCTAGCAATTGAATCAACCTGTGGTGATTCAATCCCTCGCCCATTGTAACCGTGTTAAACCTCAGGTTGGTTTCTCTGCATCATTGAAGTGATCATCCAGATGCTGGGGGTGAACAAGGTGTACATCACTGTTAAAGCCCATTACTTGCTCAATGCACACTGTAAACCATGGATGGGTGAACTCACTGCATCACCACCTGCAAAGAGTGCCTGCAAAGCTGAAAATGAAACACAATTGATAATGCTCGATAATGATTATTATATCTCCCAGCTCCAGGCAGCAACAGAATGCTTAAAATCCTCTTTCCACTCAGCGTTACATTGCCCCATTTCATGTAACTACTCCACTTTACATCACAACAAATGATTATTTCATGTGACCACTAACATGGGACACAGAGCATAGAACAGTACAGCACAGGAACAGGCCCTTCGGCCCACAATGTCTGTGCTGAACATGATGTCAAGACCAACTTTTATCTGCCTGCACATGATCCATATCCCTCCATTCCTTGCGTCTTCCATATGCCTATCCAAAAGTCTCTTAAACGCCACTATCCTAACTGCCTCCACCACCACCATCGACAGCACATTCCAGGCACCCACCACCCTCTCTGTAAAACATTTGCCACGCACATCTCCTTAAATCTATGTCCTCTAGCATTTGGTGTTTCCATCCTTGAAAAAGGTTCTGATTGTCTACCCTATCTATGCCTTACATTTTTATAGCCTTCTATCAAGCCTCCCCACAACCTCCTGCATTCCAGAGAAAACTATTTAAGTCTGTCCAACCTGTAGCATCTTTAATTCAAATGTGAAGCAGGTGATGCTGTATGGATCAGAGACATGGAAAACAACAAAACACACCAACAAACAGGCTGCAAACATTCATTAACACCTGCCTCGGGAGAATACTAAACATCTGGAGGGGAGACAAAGTAAGCAATGTGGACCTGTGGAAAAGAACAGGCCAGGATCCCGTTGACTTACAAATTCGAAAGAGAAAATGGAGTTGGATTGGGCACACCCTCAGAAAACCACAAACATCACCCGGCAAGCCCTGAAATGGAACGCCCAAGGAAAAAGGAAAAGAGGTGGCCCCAGGAACAGCTGGAGAAGAGGTGTCCAGGCAGAAATGTCTGGGAGTGGGCTCAACTAGGGAGATCTCGAAAGAACCGCCAACAACCGAGTGAGATGGAGGACATTTGTCAATGGCCTATGCTCCCTAGAGGAGCAAAGGGCTTAAGAAGAAGAAGGAGAAGAACTTGTAGCTCTCACCCCCGAATCCAAACATCATTCTGGCACACCTCCTCTGCACCCTCTTCAAAGCCTCCACAACCTTCTTGGTCGTAATGAGGTCGACCCAGAACTGCACGTAATACCCCAAATGTAACCGAAACAAAGTCCTATAAAGCTGCATCATGACTTCCTGACTCTTATACTCAATGCCCCAATCAATGATGGTAAGCACACCATTAATACATTTTTATAATACTAAATTCAGGTGTAAGTGCAGGTTTATTATTGTCGCAGGTACCGAGGTACAGTGAAAAGCTTTTGATCGTGTGCTGTCCAAACAGATCAGATAAAACTATACGTTAAGTTCAAGTACAATAGGTCGAGCAAAGGGGAAGATACAGAGTGCAGAATATTTAAGTTGAGTTTTAGGTTTGTCATCAACACATGTACAGAGTGCAGAATATAGTTCTCAGTATTGTAGCGCATCAGTATCACTCCAATGTCCGCAACGAGGTAGGGGTGAATCAAACGGTACCCTAGCTTATGGAAGGACCGTTCAGAAGCCTGATTGCAGAGGGGAAAGATGCTGTTCCTGAGTCTGGTGGTGCGCCCTTTCAAGCTTCGGTACCTTCTGCCCAATGGGAGAGGGGTGAAGAAGGAATGACCGGGGTGGGACAAGTCTTTGATTATGTTGGCTGCTTTCCCGAGGCAGCGTGAAGTGTAGATGGAGCCGATGGTGGGGAGTCTGGTCTGTGTGATGGACTGGTGGGCTACACTTATAACTGTACATTTTCTTGCAGTCTTGGGTAGAGCTGTTCTGCCTATGTCAACTCAAACCTTTAGACATTTCCAAGGACAACATTTGACATTGATTTACTTTCCAAAAGACAGTAGGGACCTAATATCCTACAATGGTTCATTGCGATGTAAAATATATTTAGTGTGTCCTCTCTTTCAAGTTCCTGAATAATAATGACATGCAACAGTATTCCGGCTTTCTTGATAGCTCATTAGTGAAAAGTGTAAAGATTATCGGTGCTTGTTTCTAAATGCTGATTGCCCACCATCGGGGCAATTAATGGGTTTTTGAATTATTATTGATATCTTGATATTGAAGTTGTCATCTGAACAATCATTGCGAGCCCATAACAACTGTACAATGCTGTTGTTTGAATCCTCCACTCTCTTGTTACTCTGGGAGCTTGCCTTTGCCAGCGGAATAAATAATAAAGGGTTTGCGAGCACGGATTATACATATTCCAGTCACAGTGGACAGTTAGCTGGCTGTGAAGTTGGCAGCGTTACAGGTGCAGAATGTTTCAGCGACTACCTGTGGTGTTCAACATCCCCCAGGTAACAACGGTGTGCAGCCCCTGAGAGCCCAAACGCCGACCATTCACTGTTTCTCCTCTTGAAGTGTGCTCTCCTTCCCTTCCCGTTAATTTCTCAACTGAGAAGCTCGCGGAGAACTTAAGGATGTAAATGCGCAACTACAAAGGGGCGAGAATTTCCTCGGGCTGTTTGCAGAATGAATCCTGATGGGCGGCTCCTTCCAGTCTCTGTGTCTGGCAGAGGGTGAGCAGGGAGGTAATTAAAATAAATAAAGGAACCTTCACCATGGTCCAGTTCTGTGAAATTTCTCCCTAATCAATCAGATTTCCATGATAATCACCCAACCTGAAAGCCCACACTATTCAAATTCAGCCCACACACACACCCTGCATCAGATTCACTCAGGCTCCACGTATCCGAATGTTCACCATCTTCCTCAAAGGACGACATCATCTGCAATGAATTCTCTGTAACGATTTGGAAGAACAGGCCCTTCGGCCCACAACATCTGTGCCGAACATCATGCCAAGCTAAACTAATCTCCTCTGCCTGCACACGTTCTATATCCCTTCATTCCCTGCATATCGGCACGGTGGCGCAGCGGTAGAGTTGCTGCCTTACAGCGCCAAATACCCGGGATCAAACCTGACTACGGGTGCTGTCGCTACGGAGTTTGCACGTTCTCCCTTTTCCTCAGGAGCTCCAGTTTCCTCCCACGTTCTAAAGACGTACCGGTTTGTAGGTTGATTGTCTTCTGTAAACTGTAAATTGTTGCCAGTGTGCAGAATAGTGCTAGTGTGTGGGGTGATTACTGGTTGGCATGGACTTGGTGGGCCGAAGGGCCTGTTTCCACCATATACGTCTAAAGTAAAGTAAATGATGCCAACTTAAACTAATCTCCTCTGCCTGCACATGATCCATTTCCCTCCATTCCTGGCATATATATATATATATGTGTGTAACCAAAAGCCTCTTAAATGCTACTATTATAACTACCATCTGGTACCTGACATTTGGCATCTATAAGTCTTTGCTATGAAGTAAGAGATAGAACAAAGAACTGTACGCAAAGTGCTGGAGTAACTCAGCGGGTCAGGCAGCATCTCTGGAGAACATGAACAGGTGACGTTTCGGGATGGACCCATCTTCAGAATTGTGTGGGGGGTTTTTGTAAACCAGCATCTGCAGTTCCTTTTTTCCCTCCATAGAGCAGCACAGCACAAGAACAGGCCGTTCAGCCCACAATGTCCATGCCGAACCTGATGCAAGTTAAACTGGTCTCCTACGCCTGCACATGATCCATATCCATCCATTCCCTGCATATCCATGTGCTTATCCCAAAGACTCTTAAACGCCACTATCGTATCTGCCTCCACCACCACTCCTGGCAGCACGTTCCAGGCACCCACTACCCTCTGTATAAATAAAACTTGCCCTGCACATCTCCTTTAAACCTTACCACTTTCACGTTAAAGCTGTGCCTTCTAGTCTTTGATAGTTCCATCCTGGGATAAAGCTTCTGACTGTCTACTTTATCTATGCCATTTAAAATTATAATTATAAGTACGAAATTGTATCTACCTCTCAGGTCTCTCCTCAGCCTCAAATGCTCCAGCGAAAGCAATCCAAGTCAATAATTAGGAGATATCGCCTCCTTTATACGTAATTACAGTAAACCCTTACTGTATTACACACCTCTCTATAATGGATTTCGGTGATAGTGGGCAGACCTCCACCACCAGGCCAGGCTGCCTTTTTGGTTCTTGGTCCTCCAAAATATTCCAGATGGTATTTTGACTGGAGGTGGCGGAGTATGGACTGAAGCAGGGAGGGCTTCTTGGAGAAGAAGAGCTACCTTAAATGTCAAGTCAAGTCAAGTCAATTTTATTTGTATAGCACATTTAAAAACAACCCACGTTGACCAAAGTGCTGTACATCTGATTAGGTTCCAATGGAGAAAAAAAAAAGAAACATACAGTAGCTCGCAAACAGTTCACAGCGCCTCCTCAATGAGCCTCAAACGCTAGGGAGTAGAAATAGGTTTTGAGCCTGGACTTAAAGGAGTCGATGGAGGGGGCAGTTCTGATGGGGAGAGGGATGCTGTTCCACAGTCTAGGAGCTGCAACCGCAAAAGCGCGGTCACCCCTGAGCTTAAGCCTAGACCGCGGGATAGTGAGTAGCCCCAAGTCGGCCGACCTGAGGGACCTGGAGTTAGAGAGGTGGGTTAGAAGAATTTTGATGTAGGGGCGGGGGGAAGTGTCCATTTAGTTGTAGTTAGAATGTAGTTGTGTCTGGTTGAGTAACTCGAGTAGGGTGAAGACTATTCCATGCTTTGATTGTGCTAGGGAATAATGAGTTGCTCTGCACATCTGTCTTGTTCGCTGGTGTCTCCAATTGAATCGAATGCCCTCGTCTACTCCTGATAGCTTTGGGTTTGGTGTAGGTTTGGTCATCTATGTCGAGCTGACCATAAAACAGGTCAAGCAGTGGGCTTTACGGCTGTCTTGGAGAGGGTTCCACCCCAATGAGTTTAGAAGTTCGGTAACACTCCCTTCTCTCTCGTAGGTATTTGTAAACGATCCAGCTGCCTGTCTTTGGACACGTTCGATGGAAGAAATGTTTCTGTTTGTGTATGGATCCCATGTGCAACTGTGTGGTCCAAATGGCGGCACGGTAGCGCAGCGGTAGAGTTGCTGCTTTACAGCGAATGCAGCGCCGGAGACTCAGGTTCGATCCTGACTACGGGTGCTGCACTGTAAGGAGTTTGTACGTTCTCCCCGTGACCTGCGTGGGTTTTCTCCGAGATCTTCGGTTTCCTCCCACACTCCAAAGGCGTACAGGTATGTAGGTTAATTGGCTGGGTAAATGTAAAAAAAAAAAATTGTCCCTAGTGGGTGTAGGATAGTGTTAATGTACGGGGATCGCTGGGCGGCACGGACTTGGAGGGCCGAAAAGGCCTGTTTCCGGCTGTATATATATGATATATGATATGATATGATATTAAATGAGGTGAAGTATAACTTCTCCTCGATAGAAGTTGAACAATGATAAAAGGTGCCTCTCAGAAAATTTAGGACACCTGTTGCTTTCACCGTTGCGTGATGAGTCTGACCATTCCAACGTAGATCGTTCTGTAATTTGATGCCATACTTGGTCTGTTTGGATTCTTCAAGGGTGGCACCAAGGATATTATATGATGTTTCGCCTGGTTTCCTCCTCCTGGTGACACCCCCTTCACCCCCAGCCCGCACCGCCTCCCTGGCCACTTCCAGCAACCGCCGGCCCACACAGCTTCAATAGACAATAGACAACAGGTGCAGGAGTAGGCCATTTGGCCCTTCGAGCCAGCACTGCCATTCAATGTGATCATGGCTGATCATTCACAATCACTACCCCGTTCCTGCCCTTTCCCCATACCCCTTGACTCCGCTATGATTAAGAGCTCTATCTAACTCGGCCATTTCCAGACCGTGCCTGCCCTTGCCTCATAGAAACATAGAACATAGGTGCAGGAGAAGGTAATTCGGCCCTTCGAGCCAGCACTGCCATCCAACATGATCATGGCTGATCATCCAAAATCAGTACCCTGTTCCTGCTTTCTCCCCTTATCCCTCAATTCCATTAGCCCTGAAGAGCTAGATCTCTCTCTTGAAAACATCTACTGAATAAGCCTCACCTGCACTCCGGCCGCCCGCGGGCTGCGACCATCGACTCCGCCAATCCTCACCTCTCCCCCGACCCCCAGCACCCCAGGACCATCAACTCACCTGGATCCCAGGCACAGTTCCAGACCCAGAGTCCGAAGGGTCTTGACCCGAAACGTCACCTATCCATGTTCTCCTGAGATGCTGCCTGACCCGCTGAGTGACTCCAGCACTGTGTGTCCTTTTGTGCATTAACCAATGTCTTCAGTTCTTTGTTTCTACTACTAACACAACAACTGAAGAAGGGTCTCGACCTGAAACGTCACCCATTCCTTCTCTCCTGAGATGCTGCCTGACCTGCTGAGTTACTCCGGCATTTTGTGAAATAACTTACACAACAATAATCCCTTACTCGGTTACAGTGGGCAATCGACAATGACAGCCATCCCTCTCCACCCTGGCCCATTATAACAAGGGTTGCTGTCTACGCAAAGATGGCAAAATGCTTCAACATTCATATTGTGCAGAAAAATCCGTTTAGTACTATTCCCCCAGTCCATATCCGATTTTCTGGCAATTCTAAAACCAGGGCACACAGAATCAATGGATCATGCAAGCAGAATTTAGCAATGATCTATCTCTAATGAAAATTGCACACTGCACAGCTTAATGAATGAAACATTTCCAAGATTCAACTTATTAAATGTTTGTTCATTGCAGTTGGAGTTGAATTACTGATACTGTTTACTGCAGTGCTTCCTGCATTACAAGTCACTGCACCTCCACTGCGTTTTCACTGATTGCACAGTGCTTCGGATCTCTAGAGATGTTGCAAAAAAGTTACACAAATTTTGTGTGAGGAAGTGGAATTAGACACTTAAAATGGGGAAGGAAATACTTTTCTTTGAAAGAATTCGTTTTATGCTGTCATCTTACACTGCCACGATTAGGAAACGTCACGGGTAGAGCTGCTGCCTCACAGCGCCAGAGACCTGGGTTTGATCCTGACCTTGGGTGGTCTGTGTGGAGTTTGCACATTCTCCCTGCGAACCCGTGGGTTTCCTCCGGGTGCTCCGGTTTGCTTCCACATCCCAAAGACGTCCGGGTTTGTAGGTCAATTGTCCTTCTGTAAACTGCCCCAAGTGTACAGGGAGTGGAAGAGAAAGTGGGATAACATAGAGCTAGTGTGAATGGGTGATCGATGGATTCAGTGGGCCGAAGGACCTGTTTCCACACGGTATTTTGCCGAGGCCAATTAACCTACAAAACCCGCACGTCTTCGGGAGGTGGGGGGAAACCGGAGCACCCGGAGGAAACCAATGTGGTAACAGGGGGAACGAGAAAACTCCACGAACAGACAGACGGCACCCAAGGTCAGGATCGAATCCGGGTCTCTGGCGCTGCGAGGCAGCTGCTCTACCCGCTGCGGCACTGTGTGACGCCACTTTTATATGAACCTGGTGGTCACAGCTTTCAGACCCCTGTACCTTCTTCACCATCTCCCGATCAAACAGCGACCTGGCAGAAGACATTTTGAGCTAAAGTTCAAAGGATCAGTCAATTCAAGTTATCGGATCAATTAATTTTGTTGGCACAGGTTCCACTTTGCTGTCTTATTTGCATTGCTTAATTCCACAAACAGATAAATCAATATTCGGCAGAAGTGATGACTATGATTTATCGGTAGCCTGAAACCAGTTCATTCAATAGTCACAATTGTTCTTTCGAAGCACAAACAATGGTAATTTTAGAACCTGCAATTATTTCTGCGCATTAATTATTATAAGTTGCAAATCTAGCACTAAGTTTATAAGAGACAAAAATTATAAAACCCGTAGGGTGAAAATATTATAGACCAGAGGGCATAGCTTTAAGGTGAGAGGGACAAAGTTTAAAGCTGACGTGCGGGGCAAGGTTATTTACACAGAGGGTGGTGGGGGCCTGGAACGCACTGCCAGGGGTAGTGGTGGAGGCAGATACGATAGGGGCGTTTAAGAAGCTTTTGGATAGGCAGGGAATGGAGGGATATGGATTATGTGCAGTTGGTGAGAGCAGTTTAACTTGACATCATGTTCAGCACAGATATTGTGGGCCGAAAGGCCTGACCTTGTGCTGTTCTGTTCTACGTTCAAATCTCGGAGTTTAGAGATACAGCGCAGAAACAGGCCCTTCGGTCCACCGGGTCCGTGCCGACCAGCGATCCCTGCACACTAACGCTACCCTACATACACTAGGGACAATTTTTACACATACACCAAGCCAATTAACCTACATCCCTATACGTCTTTGGAGTGTGGGAGGAAACCGAAGATCTCGGAGAAAACCCACGCAGGTCACGAGGAGAACGTACAAACTCCGTACAGACGGCGCCCGTAGACAGGATCGAACCCGGGTTGCAAGCGCTGTAAGGCAGCAACTCTACCGCTGCGCCACCGTGCCGCCCAGTAGACCTTATGACTCTTTGCATACTTGTGTATGCAAAACAAAGAATTTCACTGTACCAGGTACATGTGGCAATAAAGTGTGTAGGAAAGAACTGCAGATGCTGGTTTAAATCGAAGGTAGACACAAAATGCTGGAGTAACTCAGGATGACGTTTCGGGTCGAGACCCTTCTTCAGTCTCGACCCGAAACATCACCCATTCCTTCTCTCCAGAGACGCTGCCTGTCCCGCTGAGTTACTCCAGCATTTTGTGTCTACCTTCGATTTAAACCAGCATCTGCAGTTCTTTCCTCCACACATTGCAAATGCTGACATCACTTACGTCTCCAAGTCTCTGGAATGAGTCTTGGAGCCACAATATTCTGACTCAAAGATGAGTATGTTAGAGTCATAGGGTAACAGAGCGTGGAAACAAACTCTTCGGCCCAACTTGCCCACTCCGACCAACATGTCCGAGCTACACTAGTCCCACCTGCCTGCATTTGGTCCACATTTCTCTGAACCTGTCCTATAAATGTACCTGGCGAAATGTTTCTCAAACGTGATAGTATTTGCCTCAACTACTTCCACCGGCAGCTCGTTCCATACATCACCACCCTTTGCATGAAAAGTTACCCCTTTCCTGACAGATTTTCCTGTCAAATCTTTTCCCTCTCGCCTTAAACCTGTATCCTCTGGTCCTCGATTCCCCTACTCTGGGCAAGAGACTGTGCGTCTACCCGATGTATTCCTCTCATGATTTTGTACACCTCTATAAGATCACCCCTCATCATCCTGCGCTCCAAGAAAGAGAGTCAATAGACAATAGACAATAGGTGCAGGAGTAGGCCATTCGGCCCTTCGAGCCAGCACCACCATTCAATGTGATCATGGCTGATGTAGTCCCAGACATGGCTGGCGTAGTCCCAGCCTACTCAACCTCTCCCTCGAGCTCAGGCCCTCAAGTTCTTGTAACAACCCTCATAAATCTGCTCTGCTCCCTTTCCAGCATGTGGACAATTAGTTACTATTAAAATATTCCCTCTCCAAAACAGTACTACAGTGAGTAGTTATAAAGATCCAGTTTCATTCCTGACCTTTGGCGCTGTCTGGAAAGTTTAACAGAGATGTGTGGGGCAAGTATTTTTACACAGAGGGTGGTGAGTGTTTGGAATGCACTGCCACGGATAGTGGTGGAGGCAGGTATGATAATGGCGTGCAAGAGTCTTATGGATAGGCAGGGAATGGGGGGATATGGATTATGTGCAGGCAGACAAGAGTTGGTCTTGATTCAGTCTGAAGAAGGGCCTCGACCCGAAATGTCACCCGTTCCTTCTTTCCGGAGATGCTGCCTGTCCCGCTGAGTTACTCCAGCATTTTGTGTCTACCTTCGATTTAAACCAGCATCTGCAGTTCTTTCTTACATAGTCTTGATATTATGCTCAGCACGGTCATTGTGGGCTGAAGGGCCTGTTCCTGCACTGTGCTGTACATTGTTGTATGTACTACAATCTAATTACATGTCTATGCACAGAAAATGAGACGTCTAACAATGTGAACAGATGTCAAGTACATAGACACACACTCTTATAGACAATAGGTGCAGGAGGAGGCCATTCGGCCCTTCGAGCCAGCACCGCCATTCAGTGTGATCATGGCTGATCATTCTCAATCAGTACCCCGTTCCTGCCTTCTCCCCATACCCCCTGACTCCGCTATCCTTAAGAGCTCTATCTAGCTCTCTCTTGAATGCATTCAGAGAATTGGCCTCCACTGCCTTCTGAGGCAGAGAATTCCACAGATTCACAACTCTCTGACTGAAAAAGTTTTTCCTCGTCTCAGTTCCAAATGGCCTACCCCTTATTCTTAAAAAAAATTAAGATTAGCAACAAACAAAAAAATGGCACCTCATTTCCGCATACGTGGCTTGGTGCTCTGATGATATCGTGGCACGTTGGGAGCAAGGTTAAATTTTCCGTGCATCGTCACCAATCTCCTCATTGAAAATATAGATTTTAATAAGCAGTTAATGAAAGGTAAAGGACAGAGAGACATTGGCTGCTCCAATCATGGTATGGTTGGAGCACCCAAACTCCAATCAGGCCATAATTGGAAGCTAACCTTGGTTCAAAGTTTGCAATTTAATAGCCTGGCTAACACTATACTAGCCTAGGGGTACCGGCTTTTATGGATTTTTCCCACCGCAGGTATTCAGTACATAGAGAATACTTACACTGAGCTATTCATCTGTTAGATCCGTCTAAAATGTGCAGAAATGATTCAAAGGTTACTAACTGCTTGCTTGTTCATTCTGCCACACGTCCGTGTAATATCATCCAGATTTCCACAAGAGGTGAAAGCGGGTCTTAGAACACAGAATGTAAAACACGACAGCACAGGAACAGGCCCTTCGGCCCACAGTGTCCGTGCCACACATGATGCCAGGTCGAACTAATCTCCTCTGCCTGCATGTGATCCATGCCCCTCATTCCCTGCATACCCATGTGTACCTCCCAAAGCCTCTTGCACACATTTAGAGTCTAGAGATACAGCAGGGAAACAGGCCCTTCAGCCCACCGGGTCCACACAACCATCATACATTCACATCAACCATCCCACTGCATATTCGGAACTGCAGGCATTGAAGAAAGCTAATGGCATGTTGGCCTTCATGATAAGAGGAGTTGAGTATAGAAGCATAGAGGTCCTTCTGCAGTTGTACAGGGCCCTAGTGAGACTGCACCTGGAGTACTGTGTGCAGTTTTGGTCTCCAAATTTGAGGAAGGACATTCTTGCTATTGAGGGAGTGCAGCGTAGGTTCACAAGGTTAACTACCGGAATGGCGGGACTGTCGTATGTTGAAAGACCGGAGCGACTGGGCTTGTATACACTGGAATTTAGAAGGATGAGAGGGGATCTTATTGAAACATAAGATTATTAAGGGATTGGACACGCAAGAGGCAGGAAACGTGTTCCCAAGTGTTGGGGGAGTCCCGAACCAGGGGCCACGGTTTAAGAATAAGGGGTAGGCCATTTAGAACGGAGATGAGGAAAAACCTTTTTCACTCAGAGAGTTGTAAATCTGTGGAATTCTCTGCCTCAGAAGGCAGTGGAGGCCAACTTTCTGGATGCTTTCAAGAGAGAGTTAGATAGAGCTCTTAAAGATAGCGGAGTCAGGGGGTATGGGGAGAGGGCAGGAACGGGATACTGATTGTGGATGATCAGCCATGATCACATTGAATGGCGGTGCTGGCTCGAAGGGCCGAATGGCCTATTGTCTATTGTCTAATTCACAGAGGGCCCAAGGTCAGGATCGAACCCGGCACTACTGCTGCACCACTGTGCCGCCACTATTGCATCTGCCGCCCCTTTGCTCTACCTACAGTATTTCAGTTCGATGTGATTGTATTTATATATCGTTTATCTGATCTGATAATCTGGGGCAATTTTATTGCGATCATTTAGTTTCACAGGGAGACATTAACTATGACAGTGAATGTCATCCACGTACTCGGGCATGTCACATACACAGCATCATGTAAACACGGCTCATCACGTGCCAAATACACTACAAGGCACCAATCACAAGGCACAAGTGCTGGGGTAACTCAATGGGTCAGTCATCATCCCTGGAGAACATGGATAGGTGACATTTCTGGTCAGGACTCTTCAGTCTGAAGAAAGGTCCCGACCTGATACATCACCTATCCATGTTCGTCCAGGATGCTGCCGAACCCGCTGGGTTATTCCAGCACTTTGTGTCTTTTTTTAAGTAAACCAGCTTCTGCAGTTCCTTGCACCAATTATACATTGTAATTAATGTTATGGTATAATTAAACTATTCTCCACTCTGTCGCTTCCCCTTTGCTCTCCCCATCATGCTTGAGTTTGGTTTGATTGCATTGATGTATAATATTACCTGATCCATTTGGATCGGATACAACACAAAGCTTTTCTCTGTACCTCGGTACACATGACGATAATAAACCTAAACTATGCTCAGCTGTAGAAATCACAGTGGTAGAAATCATGGCACTGGAATTCATGAATTCAGTAGAATTTAGAAGGATGAGAGGGGATCTTATAGAAACATATACATTTCTTAAGGGATTGGACAGGCTAGATGCAAGAAAAACGTTCTTGATGTTGGGGGAGTCCAGAACCAGGAGTCACAGTTTAAGAATAATGGGTAGGCCATTTAGGACTGAGATGAGGAAAAACCTTTTCACCCAGAGAGTTGTGAATCTGTGGAATTCTCTGTCACCGAAGGCAGTGGAGGCCAATTCACTGGATGTTTTCAAGAGAGAGTTCGATGTAGCTCTTAGGGCTAACGGAATCAAGGGATATGGGGAGAAAGCAGGAACGGGGTGCTGATTGTGGATGATCAGCCATGATCATATTGAATGGCAGTGCTGGCTCGAAGGGCCGAATGGCCTACTCCTGCACCTATTTTCTATGTTTCGATGTATGTATGGCACGGTGCCGAATGGTCTGAGCCATTATCTTTGCTCCACAACTCACAGGGAAAGATAACTGATTCTTTTTAACAAAGTCGTTCTTTTGTCAACAACCGAAGCAGGCAAGATTCAACATGAAGTCTTTAACAAAGTGAGGTGCACAATATAATAATGAAATTACCTAACCGAGCACACACGTGTCCCTTAACTCTTCTCTGTGTATTTGCTTTGTATTTTTACTTCAAGGTCACAGTTGGCCACAAAGCACGAACTTTGAAAAGATTATTTACTTCTAGATGTTGCAAGGGAGAGAGAGCTCTCATCTACATCAATGTTCTCTCAGTACATGAATTCCAAAGAATTTCCTCATATTTAATCTGAGCATTATCAGGTCTTCAATATTGCATGCCTTGTGTCTGACTTTCAAACTTTGTTGCTTTTTATCTGAAAGACTTAGATAGTAACTGCAGATTGAATTGTCAAAGGTTTTCGCCTGGCAAGTGATGACTTTTCGGTTATGAACTTTAGTTTAGTTTAGTTTTGTTTCAGAGAGACAGCATGGAAGCTGTTGTCAAGCTGAGAAGGGTACAGAGAAGGTGTAGAACTTCTTAGAACGAGGATGTTACCAGGGCTGGAGGGTGTGAGCTATAGGGTGAGGTTGAGTCGGCTGGGACTCTATTCCTCGGAGCACAGGAGGATGAGGGGTGATCTTAAGGAGGTGTGTCAAATCATGAGAGGAATAGATCGGGTAGACGCACAGGGTCTCTTGCCCAGAGGAGGTGAATCGAGGGCCAGAGGACATAGGTTTAAGGTGAAGGGGAAAAGATTTAATAGGAATCTGAGGAGTGACGTTTTCACACAAAGGGTGGTGGGTGTATGGAACTAGCTGCCAGAGGAGATAGTTGAGGCAGGGACTATCCCAACGTTTAAGAAACAGTTAGACAGGTACATGGATAGGACAGGTTTGGAGAGATCTGGGCCAAACACAGGCAGGTGGGACTAGTGTAGCTGGGACATGTTGGGCAAGTTAGGCCGAAGGGCCTGTTTCCACGCTGTATCACTCTAGGACTCTATGAAACAGGCCCTTCGGCCCACCATGTCTGTTCCAAACATGGTGCCACGACTAACTCTTATCTGCCCACACATGCCGTTGACCGTCCATCAACTGTTCACACTAGTTCTCTGTTATTCCACTTTCTTATCTATGCCTGACTCCATTCCCTGCGTATCCACGTGCCGATACAAAAGCCTCGTGAATGCTCCGATCTGCATCCACCACCACCCCTAGCAGCCCGTTCCAGGCACCCACCTCTCTCACTCACCACTCAAAACATGCCCCTCACATCTCTAATCATTGCTCTAATCTCAAAGCTGTGCCCTCTAGTGCTTGACATTTCCATCCTGGTAAAAAAAGGTTCTGACTGCCAGCCCTATCTATACCTCTCATAAATGTATGTACTTCTATCAGGTCTCCCTTCAATCTCCAACGCACCGGAGAAGACAATCCTCGTCTGTCCATCCCTCGCCTTGTAGCTGAAATGCTCTAATCCAGGCATCATTCTGGTAAACCTCCTCTCCGCCCTCTTCACATCCTTCCTGTAAAGGGGCAACCGGAACTGCATGCAATACCACAGTTTAAGAATAAGGGGCAGGCCATTTAGAACGGAGATGAGGAAAACCCTTTTCACTCAGAGAGTGAAGATTGTAAATCTGTGGAATTCTCTGCCTCAGAAGGCAGTGGAGGTCAATTCTTTGGATGCTTTGAAGAGAGAGCTAGATAGAGTTCTTAAGGATAGCGGAGTCAGGGGGTATGGGGAGAGGGCAGGAACAGGGTACTGATTGTGGATGATCAGCCATTGATCGCATTGAATGACCGTGCTGGCTCGAAGGGCCGAATGGCCTACTCCTGCACCTATTTTCTATATTGTCTATTGTCTACACCAAATGTAACCTAACCAAAGTCCTTTCAAGCTGCATGGTGACTTCCTGACTTTTATACTCAATACCCTGACTGTTGAAGGCAAACAAACCGCACGCCTTCTTTACCACTCAAATGATACTCAAAGTTCTAGATGGCATACTCCTGCTCTGTTTTCTTAGTTTTATGTGTCAAGTAGTTTTGGCCAGTGTTTTTATTGTGATGTTATGTACCAGCACAGCATTCCAGGCACCTCTAAGAAGTTAAATTATTTTAATTTATTATTATTCATTATTTTTATTTTTCATTCCAACAACATGTCAGGTAAGTTTATTAATCCTTCGTACCTGCCCCTTTTAGTCTACAAAAAAAACCGCAGAGAAAAGACACAAAGTGCTGGAGTAACTCAGCGGGTCAGTCAGCGTCTCTGGAGAACATGGATAGGTGACGTTTCAAGTAGGGACCCACTTCCCCACTGCTGGCTCCCCTGGGTCTGACCCCAGCCCTGACCCCTGTTGGGTTTTCGCCGTTCCCCCACCCCCTCCCCCCCCCCACCCCCTCGAGCCCCTCCTTTCTGATGCAGAATGGACAATCCTCGGCAGAGGCCAAACCTTGTAGCCCCACACCCACTCCTCAATGAGTTTCACGCCTGGAGTTTAGTTTATATCCTTGTTCTCTAGAGATGCTGCCTGACCCGCTGAGTTACTCCAGCAATCTGTGTCTTTTTTTTTGTAAACAAGCATCTGCAGATCCTTGGGGTCTCTAACAGAACATTGAGTTGGTCACAACATTTTTATAAGTTTAGTTTGGTTTAGTTTAGCTTATTATCACATGTACCAAAATACAGAGAAAAGCTTTTTTTGTCTGCCAACCAGTTAGCGGAAAAACAATACACGACCCCAATTGAGCTGTCCACAGTGTAAAGAGACATGATAAAGGGAATTATATTTAGTGCAAGATAAGTCCAATAAAGTCAGATTATAAATTGGGAAAATCACTGATAGTGTGTCATTGTTTCCTAGTTTGTTTTAGTGTAGTGTAGTTCAATGTTTAGTTGAGAATACTTTAGCTTAGTTTACATTAGTTTAGTTTAGTTTCAGAAATACAACATGGAAACAGGTCCTTCGGCCCACTGAGACCAGGCCAACCATCGATCACCTGTTCACACGGGTTCTACGTTATCCCACTTTCTCATCCACTCCCTACACACCAGGGGCAATATACGGAGGTAATTTACGGAGGTATGTCTTTGGGATGTGGAAGAAAACCGGAGCAACCGGAGGAAACCCATGCGGTCAGAGGGAGAACGTGCAAACTCCACACACGGACAGGAATCCAGGTCAGGATCGAACCCGGATCTCTGGCGCTGTGAACCAGTGGCTCTTCTGCCGCCCCTCTGCTTCTTGGCAGTGCATTTTACCTTTGGATTGAGGCCGTACTAAATGCCAGGGATAAGACTAAACACAAGCAGCACCGTGGTTAAAAACAGCTTCTACCCCTTGGCAGGTTTTAGCCCACACAGTGAATATGACATTCTCACATTCCCTGGTGTGAGGATGAGCCAGAGCTTGTGTAGAAAGTATTGTCACATCCGACAGCACTTTGTAACCAATGAATTTTTAAAAGCTACAGTCACTGCGATTATGCAGGAAGTCAACAGCCAGTTTATGTTCTGCAAACTTCCAGAGCCAAGTTAATGGATAAACAAATTTTAGCAAGGGGCATATAGAATCTCAGCAACATATTCCACCTGTGCTGCATGATCCATTATCCATCGTGGGTGTTGATTCATTTTTCACCAGAGAAAATGCCTTTTGCTGCTTTCCATCTTGTTTTGGAAAGAAATAGCAGCAACAACTATTTGTAAGGCTGGATATCCTGAATGGCTAGGTGAGGCATTCCTGAATGCAAGAGCTTACTCCATTAGACATTAGAACGTGGAACATGGAACAGAACAGCACGAGAACAGGCCCTTCAGCCCATAATGTCCATGCAGAACATGATGCCAAGGCCAACCTCTATCTGCCTGCACCTGATCCATCTCCCTTCATATCCCACTGTGCGGCACAGTGGCCCAGCGGTAGAGTTGCTGCCTTACAGCACTAAAGACCCGGGTTTAACCATGACTGCAGGCGCTGTCTGTTCGGAGTTTGCACGTTCTCATGGTGACTGTGTGGGTTTTCCCCGGGTGCTCTGGTTTCCTCCCACACACTAACGACGTAAAGGGTTTGTAGGTTAATTGTCTTCTGTAAATTGTAAATTGTCCCTTAGTGTGTATGATAGTGCTAGTGTTTAGTTTTGTTTAGTTTAGAGATACAGAGCGAAAACAGGCCCTCCCGTCCACCGAGTTCACGCCGACCAGCGATCCCCGCACACTAACGCTACCCTTACGCATACTAGGGACAATTTAAATTTATACTAAGCCAATTAACCTACAAACCTGTACGCCTTTGGAGTGTGGGAGGAAGCTGTAAACTCACGCAGTCACGGGGCGAACGTACAAGCTTCGTACAGGCAGCACCCGTAGTCAGGATTGAACGCGGGTCTCCGGCACTGCAAGTGCTGTAAGGCAGCAACTCTACCGCTGCGCCACCGTGCCGCCCCGCCACACAGTGCACGGGATGATCGTTGGTCGGTGTGGATTCGGTGGGCCAACGGGCCTGTTTCCACTCTGTATCACTAAAGTCCAAAGTAAAGTAAATTCAATCAGGCCGAACTCAAATACAATAGGTTGAGCAAAGTCCATGAATATTTTTATGGCAGAGGTAGATAGATTCTTGATTAGTACACGGGTGTTAGGGGGTTATGGGGAGAAGGCAGGTGAATGAGGTTAGCAGGGAAAGACAGAATGGTGGCGTAGACTTGATGGGCTAATTCTGCTCCTGTCACTTATGACTGATCATCCAACTCAGAAGGCAGGTACAGGATACCGAGTTGGATGATCAGCCATGATCATATTGAATGGCGGTGCGTGCAGGCTCGAAGGGCCGAATGGCCTACTCCTGCACCAATTTTCTATGTTTCTATGAACATGAACCTATGAGCAAATGGGAAGATACAGAGCGCAGGATGGATGAATGGTAACGTGACATTTGTGTCACGATATATAAATGGGGCCTTGTTGCATGTTTAGCATGTGATGTGCCGTGTTTGCGTGCTGCTGTTTATGTAACGCGCCCGTGTCCACGGATGTCATTCACTGTCACAATGGACGCCTGCCTGTGAGGTGAATCCATGGCCGTAAGACTGCGGGCAGACTCCGCTAACCTGTACAGTGAAAGAGCCTGCAAGCTCTGGGTTGTCTATTACTTTGCAGGTGAACGGCAAAGCTAGTTGAAGGAGAACTTGCTGAGTCAGTCACAAGTGCAGCAATACTCCAGCCAGGGGTCCCACAGGCACAAGTTAAATCTCATTCTGTATAAAAAATGGGGCTTGCACATTTGGTGCAGCACTGCCACAAGGGGCAGTAAGTACAGTGGTGTAGCGGTAGAGTTGCTGTCTTACAGCGCGAGAGGCCCGGGTTCGATCAAGACTATGGACGCTGTCTGTACGGAGTTTGTACATTCTCCCAGTGACCGCGTGGGTTTTCTCCGGTTGCTCCGGTTTCCTCCCACATTCCAAAGGCGTGCAGGTTCGTAGGTTAATTGGCTTCTGTAAATGGTAAATAGTTCCTAGTGTGTAGGATCGTGCTAGTGTACGGGGTGATCGCTGGTTGACACAGACTGTGGGCCGAAAGGTCTGTTCCCACAGTGTATCTCGAAAGTCTAAAGGTACATTTTTGCAGCCGCACAGAGAACAAAGAACACTACAGCACAGGAACAAGGAACAGGCCCTTCGGCCCACAACAAGGAGAGGTGATCAGGGACCAAAGGCAAGACCTCCCACCTGCCTTTTCCAGCTTTCTACCCCCTCTACAATCAGTCTGAAGAAGCGTTTCAACCTAAAACAATGCATATTCATTCCCTCCACAGATGCTGCCTGATCCGCTGAGTTTCTCCTGCACTTTGACGTTTGATTGAGGGAAAACCGTCACGATTGGGCCAAGCATGGATGTTGGGGGGACATGGTGGCACAGCGGGTAGAGCCGCTGGCTCACAGTGCCAGAGACCCAGGTTCAATCCTGTCTTTTGTGTTTTTTGTTGTTTTTGTATGAATTGTAGTTTTAATATGGTGTAGTGTTTGTATGTTATGTGGGGGGGGGGGGGGGGGGGGGGGGGTGGGAGGGAACGGGAACTGTAAAAAAAATTCTCTCTCCCGAACGGAGACACAAACTTGTTTCTGTGTCGTGTCTCCGTTCCCGTTGCGGCCTACCACCGGCCATGCACCTGGGACCACCTGGGGCTCCGGTTCGCAGAGCCCATGGCCCGGACTCACCACCTGCGGCGCTGGCTGCCTGCGGATGCTGCGGGAGCGGCTGCGACTCGTCTCCGGAGGCTCCGGCGCGGGCCGCGTGGACGTCGGAAGCCCGCAGGCCCCTGGGTGGGGGCCGACATCGGGAGCTCCGGCAGCGGCAGAGGCAGCGTGTTCGACCGCCCCGAATCGCGGGGCTTGGGTCGGCCCACCGCAGACCTTTCACCGTCCGGCGCAGCCTGGAATAGGCCGTGGACCTTTCACCGCCCAGCGGGGGCTTCAATATCGGGAGCCACGACCGCCCAGACGTGGCAACTACAACAGCCTGACCGCGGGAGAAGACGGCAGGGAAGAGAAAAGACATTTTGGCCTTCCATCACAGTGAGGAGGGACTGGAGGAGACTCACTGTGATGGATGTTTCTTTTGTTTGGTGTTAGTGTATGATTGTATGTGTTATTGCATTTTTATTGATTATTCTTATTGGTCTTAGTGTTTCAACTGCGGGTAATGTTTCATTTCACTACACATTTATGTGTATGTGACAAATAAACGACTATTGACTATTGACCTCGGGTGTTGTCTGTGTGTGGAGTTTGGACCACATGGGTTTTCTCCAGGTGCTCCGGTTTCCTCCCACATCCCAAAGACGTGCAGGTTTAGAGGTTAGTTGGCCCTCTGCAAATTGCCCCCTCGTGTGTAGAGAGTGGATGGAAAAGTGGGATAATGTAGAACTAATGTGAATGGGTAATCGATAGTCGGTGTGGACTCAGTTGGCCGAAGGACCAATTTTCATGCTGTATCTCTAAACTAAACTAAACTAAACGGCAGCAGAGAGTTTGATCTCCTGCTCTCCACCATTTTAGCATGTCTTTTTATGGTTGATTGAATTTCTAGGCCAGAGAGTTTAATTATAGTTGTGGTTGAGGGTCCTATTAAGCAAATTAAATCTGGTGTTGCAGTTGGTTGAAAATAATTAAGATTAAAATTAAAATAAGCAAGAGAGCTCTAAACATGAAAATAATAACTACTCATTAAAGGATAATGAGGAATGAACCAGGGGCATGGAGATGTGGGGAAGAATTTTGTCAGTTAAATCTTAATTAAAATAGGTTTTAATTGCCCAATTATCTAAGCAGTTCTCAAAATTATTCTCTCAAACATTTTATTAAAAATAGGCAGCTGAAGACAACTTAAATCTAATTCTGTCAAAAAAACAAAACGTTGCTTGGGTCTTTGAAACTGATTCTGTGGCTTTGCTGCAGGAAGGTGCATTTTGCAGCCACACATAGAAGATTGAACATGGAGCGTCGATCATGGAAGAGGACAGCACAGGACCAAGCCCTTTGGCCCACAACAAGGAGAGATGATGAGGAACCATAGGCAAGACCTCCCACTTCTCTACACCAACTATTTGGCACAGTGGCTCAGCAGTAGAGTTGCTGCCTTACAGCGCCAGAGACCCGGGTTCAATCCTGACTACGGGTGCTGTCTGTACATTCTCTCTGTGACCGTGTGGGGTTTCTCCAGGTGCTCTGATTTCCTCCTACACTCCAACAACATACAGGTTTTTGTAAGTTAATTCATAAGGTCAAAAGGAATAGGAGCAGAATTAGGCCATTCGGGCCATCGCCTACTCCCCCAGTCAATCATGACTAATCTATCTCTCCCTCATAACCCCATTCTCCTGCCTTCTCCCCATAACCTCTGATACCTGTTCTAATCACGAATCTATCTATCTATCTCAGCCTTAAATATATCCACTGACTTTGCCTCTGTGGCAAAGAATTCACCACCCTCTGACTAAAGAAATTCCTCCTCTTCTCCTTCCTAAAAGAACGTCCTTTTATTCTGAAGCTATGACCTCTAGTCTGTAAGAGATAATTCTGTGGAAACCATTTTGTGCTAACTATGGCGGACATTTTAAGCTGAATATGCTACTATACTAAACACAGGCCTGTGGGAAGTCTGCCTTCACGGTACCAGACACCTGCAGATAGTAAGTTGCTTCCCAAGGTTTAGAAGTTGTTTTTCAGGGTTTGTTGAGGACTGGACATTCCAATGTTCTGAACTAGATCCTATGGTGTCTCCTTATCACACAACGGTGCCTCTCTAATCATCTTAGCTATGCAACTCCTCTTTACTCCTGTTTGACTCCCTAACAATTAAAGGAACTATACTATGGGAACTCTACTATGTTGTTGGTGGGACTGGCTGATGTCATGTAACTGTGGAAAATTACTGGATATGCTTTTTGAGCTGTATAAATATTGCCTGTATTCGGGGTATTCTTTCAGAGGACAGAAGCAGGTGTTTGAGTGAACAGCAGTGCACGCAGGTCTCTGTGTCTTCTCCCACCGGTGTTAATGTAAAAAGTTTTAACTGAGTCTTGTGTTCTTTGAATTATTTCATAGATAAGTCTAGGCGACTTTCACTAGTCCTCGACTCTCCCACTAGTGGAAACATCCTCTCCACATCCACTCTATCCAAGACTTTCACTATTTTGTTTGTTTCAATGAGGTCCCCCCTCATTCTTCTAAACTCCAGTGAGTACAGGCCCAGTGCCGTCAAAAGCTCATCATAGGTTAACCCACTCATTCCTGGGATCGTTCTTGTAAACCTCCTCTGGACCCTCTCCAGAGCCAGCACGTCCTTCCCCAGATATGGTGCCCATAATTGCTCACAATATTCCAAATGTGGCCTGACCAGTGCCCTATAGAGTCTCAGCTTTACATCACTGTTTTTGCATACAAGCCCTCTTGAAACAAATGCTAGCATTGCGTTTGCTTTCTTTGCTACCGATTCGACTTGCAGATTAACTTTTTGGGATTCCTGCACCAGCACTCCCAAGCCCCTTTGCACCTCCGATTTCTGGATTTTCTCCCCGTTTAAAAAATAATCTACGCCTTTATTCCTACGACCAAAATGCATGACTCCCCACTTTGTCACACTATATTCCGTCTGCCTCTTCTCTGCCCACTCTCCCAACCTGTCCAAATCCATCTTCAGAGTCCCTGCTTTCTCTACCCTACCTGCCTCTCCATCTAATTTCATATCATCTGCAAACTTGGCCACAAAATCTTCAATCCTCTCATCCAAACATTAATATACAACGTGAGGAGCAAAGGGCCCCAGCACCGAGCCCTGCGGATTTCCACTAGCCACTGGCAGCCAACCAGAAAAAGCCCCCTTTACTGCCACTCTTTGCCTTCCGCCATCCAGCCAGCCTGCTGTCCATGCTAGGATCTGTCCTTTGACACCGTAGACTCTCATCTTCCTCAGCAGCCTCAGTGGCACCTTATCGGAGGCTTTCTGAAAATCTAGGTAATTGGCTTCTGTAAATTGTAAATTGTCCCGAGAGTGTCGGATAGCGCTCGTGTACGGCGTGGTCGCTGGTTGGCGTGGACACGGCGGACTGGTGGGCCTGTTTCCACGCTGTATCTCTAAAGTCTAAAGTAAAGTCATACAGCAAACGGTACAGTGACAATTGTAACCACCAACACAGAGGAAAGGAGAGAGAACCTGGATAAATTAGTGGGACCATATCCAGGGATAATGGAAAATATTATCAATTAGTCCAATATGTTTGCTGGCAGACACACACACACACACATAATTAAACGGGATAACACAAAATGGAAAAGCACAAGATGGTTTTTGACTCCCTACCTAATTCTTTTCCATTCTTTCCTCCAACATTATCCCGAGCTCAAGGTAAACATGGAAAACGGGTCTCATTCGGCCGATAGTTAATTACAATTTCCAGTTTACAAATCCCGCTACCTCTCGTGGGCTACATTTTATTGAAGGCTACATTTCCTTAACAGGAAACAAATCCATCCCCGCAGTGCAGACAGACGTTCTCACGTTCAGAATGCAGCTGCCTGGTACAGAATCTGCAGCACAACAATATGCTAAATCAGAAAGTGCAATGTTAATGTTTCACAGCTCCCTGACAATGATTAGTGGCAATCTTACACTTCAAAACCCTGCTTCGAGGTGTCAAAGAATCTGGGTCTGTTTTTATAAATAAAGCACTAGAAGTTCTTCGCACTTAAAAAAAATAAAATTGCGGGTGCTGTAACAAATCAAAAATCCATAGAGTTATTGAGTCACACCGCACAGAACCAGGTCCCCCGGTCCAACTTGCCCATGCCAATCAAGATGGCCCATCTAAGCTAGTCCCTTTTGCCCACGTTTGGCCCACATCCCCCTCAACCTTTCCTATCCATGTACCTGTCCAAGAGTGTTTCAAATGCTGTTACAGTACCTGCCTCAACTAACTCCTTCCATAGGTGGACACGAAATGCTGGAGTAACTCAGCGGGTCAGGCAGCATCTTAGGACAGAAGGAATGGGATCTTTGGAGAACATGGATTAGGTGACGTGTTGTGGATAGGTGACCAAAGAATGAACAAGGGTCACCTATCCCAAACGTCACCTATCCATGTTCTCCCGAGGTGCTGCCTGACCCGCTGAATTACTCCAGCATTTTGTGTCTACCTTCGATTTAAACCAGCATCTGCAGTTTGTTTTCCTACCTCCTTCCATATAGTCACCTTCCATATAAGAAAATAACTGCAGATGCTGGTACAAATCGAAGGTATTTATTCACAAAATGCTGGAGTAACTCAGCAAGTCTGAAGAAGGGTCTCGACCCGAAACGTCACCCATTCCTTCTCTCCTGAGATGCTGCCTGACCTGCTGAGTTACTCCAGCATTTTGTGAATAGTTACCTTCCATATAATCAGTGAAAATATTACCCCTTGGGTTCTTATAAATCCCTCAGATTCGAACCAGATTACTGGGTTTGATCCTGAGCTTGGGTGCTGTCTGTGTGGAGTTTGCACATTTGCCCTGAAACTGCGTGGGTTTCCTCCGTTTACTTCCCACATTCCAAAGACGTGCGGGTTTGTAGGTTAATCGGGCCTCTGTAAAATCGCCCCCCTGGTGTGCAAGGAGTGAACGAGAAAGCGGGACAACATGGAACTAGTGAGAATGGATGATCGATGGTCGGCGTGGGCCTGGTGGGCCGAGGTGCCTGTATCCGTGCTGTATCTCTAACCTCTAAGCTGAAGAGAAATGGGAGCAGGAGTTGGCCATTGGAACAAAGGAGGCCACTGTGTCAGAAACATGACCACGGCAGAACCATTTACTCAAGGGCATATTCCCACACTGCATCCATACTTATTGGTGCCTTTCACATCCAGAAGAATGTCGGCCTTCTTCTTAAATATATTCTGCAAAACTCCCCTGTACAATTTTTTCTATGCTGGACAACTTCACATCTTCACCATCCCTTGTGAAGAGTCCAAGATGTTAGACAGTAGAAACAAGGAACTGCGGACGTTGATTGAAAAGAAAAGATGCAAAGTGCTGGAGTAACTCCACAGGTCAGGTAGCGCCTTTGGAGAACATGGATAGGTGACCCAAAGAATGAACAAGGGTCACCTATCCCAAACGTCACCTATCCATGTTCTCCAGAGATGCTGTCTGACCCACTGAGTTACTCCAGCACTTTGTGCCCTTTAGTCCTAAATGTCTTATGCTGTTAGATATGATAGTTGTGTTTAAGAGACTTGCTGTTGGTGTCTAGTGCAGACTATCATCATATGAACTGCTTAAGTTGCTCAAGGGTCTCAACGCCTAATTTAGACAATAGACAATAGGTGCAGGAGGAGGCCATTCGGCCCTTCGAGCCAGCACCGCCATTCAATGTGATCATGGCTGATCATTCTCAATCAGTACCCCGTTCCTGCCTTCTCCCCATACCCCCTGACTCCGCTATCCTTAAGAGCTCTATCCAGCTCTCTCTTGAATGCATTCAGAGAATCGGCCTCCACTGCCTTCTGAGGCAGAGAATTCCACAGATTCACAATTCTCTGACTGAAAAAGTTTTTCCTCATCTCAGTTCTAAATGGCCTACCCCTTATTCTTAAACTGTAGCCCTTTGTTCTGGACTTCCCCCAACATTGGGAACATGTTTCCTGCAATTTATTTAATAAAAGAAATGTGTGGGGCAAGTTTCTTTACACAGGCGGTGGTGGGTGCCTGGAAGGTGCTGGCAAGGGAGGTGGTGGAGGCAGATACTGTTCGATAGTGGTGTCAAAGTGATGTTTTTAATGGGCACATGGATGTGCAGGGAATGGAGGGGTATGGATCAGCTGAAGGCAGAGGAGATTAGTTTAACTTGACATCATGTTTGGCACGGACATCGTCACCAAAGGGCCTGTTCCTGCGCTGCACTGTTCTACCATCTATGCTTCATGAAAGGAAACCCTCCAGCTAGTGAAAACGTCCTCTCCACATCCATCTCTCTTTGACTCGGAGGTTGAAAGCAAGAGATTCACCTTGCCCGAGGATTATTCCACAGTGCCCAGGCCTATCTTATTCTCTCTAATAAAGATTATCTGGTCAATATTAACTGTTGTTGGAACTTCAAAGTTGATGAAAGAGTTGCTGAGTTTCCTAAATTCAACGATAATTACACACCAAACAAAACTTACCACGCTGTAAAAGTGCTTTGGAAAATCTAGGGATTATAGGTTCATGGAGTCATACAGCGTGGAAACAGGCCCTTTGGCACAACCTGCCCATGCCGACCAAGATATCCCTTCTACACTAGTCCCGCCCGCCTGCATTTGGCCCATATACCTCTAAACATATTTTATTCATGTAACTGTCCATATGTCTTTTAAACGTTGTGAGCAGGAAAAATGTTCCCCATGTTGGGGGAGTCCAGAACCAGGGGGTCACAGTTTAAGAATAAGGGGCAGGCCATCTAGGACTGAGATGAGGTAAAACCTTTTCACCCAAAGAGTTGTAAATCTGTGGAATTATTGCCAGTGGAGGCAGTGGAGGCCAATTCACTGGATGTTTTTCAGAGAGTGCTAGATTTAGCTCTTAGGGCTAACAAATTCAAGGATTTGGGGAGAAAGCAGAAATGGGGTACTGATTTTGGATGATCAGCCATGATGATATTGAATGGCGATGCTGGCTCGATGGGCCAAATGGCCTACTCCTGCACCTATTTTCTATGCTTCCATGTTTCTAAGTGATAGAATCTGCCTCGACTACCTTCTCTGGCTTCATATACCCATCAGCCTTTGTGTGAAAAAGTTGCCGCTATGGTTCCTACTAACTCTTTCCCCTCTCACCTTAAACCTATGGTTCTTGATTTCCGTGCCCTGGGTAAAAGACTCTATGCATTTACCCTATCTATTCCCCTCATGATCTTATACATCTCAATAAGACCAACCCCTCATCCTCCTGTGCACCAAGGGATAAAATCTTAGCCTGTCCAACCTCTCCCTGTATGTAGCTCAGGCCCTCGAGACCCGGAAATATCCTTGTAAATTAACTCTGCACTATTTACAGCTTAACAACATCTTTCCTATAACAGGGTGACCAAAACTGAACACAGTACTCCAAATGTAACATTCTTTCCCAACTTCTATACTCGACAAAATAAATGTTTGTCTTCTGAATAGACATTTTTAATGTAAAAAACATTAATGCTGCTAAATTTAAATCCCAGCCAAGGTTGCTCATTATCACAACACTATCAGCCTCTGTCACACC
This sequence comes from Rhinoraja longicauda, assembly GCF_053455715.1. Lineage (NCBI taxonomy): Eukaryota > Metazoa > Chordata > Chondrichthyes > Rajiformes > Arhynchobatidae > Rhinoraja > Rhinoraja longicauda. The sequence continues at coordinate 28,926,693 of NC_135975.1, forward strand.
TCCAATGAAAGTCTTCGATGAATCTTTCCTGCACCCACGTTTGACTATTCCAATTCTGTCGGCGTCTCAAATTCCATAAACTACAGCTTGTGTTCAGTATAATTCACTGTGGCACAGTGGAGATTCTGGTAGAGCCACTGTCTAACGATGGCGGACATCGGGTTCAATCCAGATCTTGGGACTTTGCACGCACTCCCTGTGATATTCCTCCGGGTGCTCCGGTTTCCTCACACATGTTCCCAATGTTGGGGGAGTCCAGAACAAGGGGCCACAGTTTGAGAATAAGGGGTAGGCCATTTAGAACGGAGATGAGGAAGAACTTTTTCAGTCAGAGGGTGGTGAAGGTGTGGAATTCTCTGCCTCAGAAGGCAGTGGAGGCCAGTTCGTTGGATGCTTTCAAGAGAGAGCTGGATAGAGCTCTTAAGGATAGCGGAGTGAGGGGGTATGGGGAGAAGGCAGGAACGGGGTACTGATTGATAGTGATCAGCCATGATCGCATTGAATGGCGGTGCTGGCTCGAAGGGCTGAATGGCCTACTCCTGCACCTATTGTCTATTGTCTATTGTCTATTGTCAAACGTCATGCGGGTTTGTAGATCAATTGGCTTCTGTAAATTGCCCCAAGTGTGTAATCATAAGGTCATAAGAAATAGGAGCAAAGTTAGGTCATTCAGCCCATTGAGTCTACTCCACCAGTCGATCATGGCTGATCTATTTTTCCCTCTCAACCCCATCCTCTTGCCATCTCCCCATAACCTTTGACACCCTGAATAATCAAGAACCAATCAATCTCCACTTTAAAAATACCCATTGACTTGGCCTCCACGGCCGTCTGTGGCAATAGATTCCCCAGATTCATCACCCTCTGGCTAAAGAAATTCCTCTAGGGAGTGGATGCGAAAGAAGATAACATAGAACTTGTGTGGGTGGGTGATCGATGGTCACCGTGGACGTGGTGGGCTGAAGGGCCTGTTTCCATGCTATATCTATGAACTAAGCTAAACTTGTTCCAAATACTACATTCCCCATTTGCGTCACTTCCATTTGTATAAGCAAGTCTCATTACCCTGGCGGCCATCTTCAAAATACTTAGCATGAGGTCCTTATCACCATCCTTCATGGACACCAACCTCTGCAAAGAACATTTCTGGTCCATTTGTTCCCACAGCCATTTTGTTTATTGGCACTTGATCTCCTGTGAACTGAATGCATTCAAGAGAGAGCTGGATAGAGCTCCAAAGGATAGCGGAGTCAGGGGGTATGGGGAGAAGGCAGGAACGGGGTACTGATTGAGAATGATCAGCCATGATCACATTGAATGGTGGTGCTGGCTCGAAGAGCCGAATGGCCTCCTCCTGCACCTATTGTCTATTGTCTATAACTCCTCATTCCCTTTTGTCCAATGGTGGCCTTAGGCCGATGGTTTCTACATAGTTTAGTTTAGTTTATTACTGTCACGTGTAGCGAGGTGCAGTGAAAAACCTTTGTTTGTGTGCAATCCAGTCAAAGTAAAGATTATACATGATTACAATCAGGTCATCCACAACGCACAGATAAAAGATTAATGGTACAACATTTAATACAAGATAAAGTCAAATGAAAGATAGTGCTATGGTCTGAAATGAGGTAGATGGGAGGTCAGGATCACACTCTAGCTGATGAGGGGACTGTCAGATGATAGCTCTCTAGTTGTGGTGGGATGGTTCGGTTGCCTGATAACAGCTGGGAAGTAACTGTCCCTGCATCTGGAGGTGTGTGCTTCCACACTTCTGTACCTCTTGCCTGATGGGAGAGGGAAGAAGGACGGGGCGAGACTCATCCTTGACTACAGATAGTGTAGACAGTCAAAACATTTTATCCCAGGGTATAAATGACAAATACTAGAGGGCATAGTTTTAAGGGGAGAGGGGCAAAGTTTAATGGAGATTTTCAAGGCAAGTTCTTTACACAGAGGGTGGTGGGTGCCTGGAACACGCTGCCAGAGGTGGTGGTGGAGGCAGATACAATAATGCCATTTAAAAGATCTTTAGGAAGTCACATGGGTGTGCAGGGAATGGAGGGATATGGGCCAGGTGCAGGCAGATAAGAGTTGGTTTTAGCACATTGGTCAAAGGCCCGTTGCTGTGATGTTCCGGGTTCTGTGTTCTAATATCAGGCTGCATTCAGCAGATAGCCGACTTACAGCAATTGAAACCTTCTCTTTTCATTGAATTCTAGTGGCCGGTTATTGAAATGCATGTAAAGATTTGTCCATCACAATCGTTACAACCCCGGTTCCCATGACAACAGATAAACCCACACGCATTTAAATAGATTGGTCCATTTTTTTTCCCGAGCATTTGTCAAAATGTAAACATATTTGAAATGGGATTTTTGCAATGGGCGCGATTATGGATCTGTGGTCTTGAGGTCCACAAATGGATTGCAACGGAGCATAAATCCCAACATTGACGGACTCGAGTCACTTGCCTTCATAATTTTCAATTTTCATCATGAGGTATTAGTCATCAGTAGGGCAATGGACTACCGATGCAGTGAAAACAATTTTAGATTTAGCTGCGTATCAATATTCATACTAAGTAAGCAGTATTGACAAGTTGTGGCAAGATGCAGTAAAGCCTGGTAAAAGTTTATCCAGCAGCTAAGAGCAGGAATATTAATCGAGAGAAGCCACCATTAAATCAATTTCAATTTACTGGAGAGAAATTGGTCTTCTGGGATTTTTTTTCTCTCTAAGACAGGAAACCATGTTCATATCGGACGTTTTGAATGCTCGTGCAGCACGCGTTTCAAGAGCCAAGAGAGTTTTCTTGCCCTATGTCCCGAAATGGAACAATAAAATTCTCACTTACAGCAGCACAGCAGGTACAAGGGCAAAATACATAAAGGCAAACAGCATGAAATAAGGATGGGGATTCAAGAATTTAATGCCCAGTTTCCTGGCCCCAAGATTATTAAGGGGTTGGACACATTAGAGGCAGGAAACATGTTCCCAATGTTGGGAGAGAGCTGGATAGAGCTCTTAAGGATAGCGGAGTAAGGGGGTATCGGGAGAAGGCAGGAACGGGGTACTGATTGAGAATGATCAGCCATGATCACATTGAATGGCGGTGCTGGCTCGAAGGGCCGAATGGCCTCCTCCTGCACCTATTGTCTATTGTCTATTGTCTATCTATATACAGTGAGAGATTGGGTCGTTCACATTATTTGACTGTCATCTTTGTGGTGTCACCGAGTCACCATCACTGTGGGTTCGGGGCGGTGGCACAGCAGGTAGAGCCACTGCCTCACAGCACCACAGACCTGGGTTAATTCCTGCCCTTGGGTGCTGCCTTTGTGTGGATTTTGCACCTTCTCCCTCTGACCACATGGATTTCCTCCGGGTGCTCCGGTTTCTTCCCACATCCTAAAACACGTGCGGGCTTGTCGGTTAGATTGGCTTCTATAAATTGTGTAGGGAGTGGATGAGAAAGTGGAATAACGTAGAACTCGTGTGAACAGGTGATTGGCGTGGACTTGCTGGGCCAAAGGTTCTGTTTCCATTCTGATCTTTCAATTGAACTCAATTCAAGAATGTTGTGAATAAGGTAGAATCTGGGGCAAGTTGATGATAAAGGCGTATGCTGTACCGCCAAACTAAAGTTAAATGCCAATGACTAGAAGGCATAGGTTTAAGGTGAAAGGGACAAAGTTTAAAGGAGATGCATGGGGCACGTTTTTATGCACAGAGTGGTGGGTGCCTGGAACACACTTCCGGGGTTGGTAGTGGAGGCAGATACAATAGTGGCGTTTAAAAGGCTTTTGGATAGGCACATGGATATGCAGGGAATGGTGGGATATGGATCACATGCAGGCAGAGGAGATTAACCTGACATCAATTTTGGCAGAGGCATTATGGGCCGAAGGGCTTGTTTGTGTGCTGCACTGTTCTATGTTCTGTTACTATTTCTTGTCTTTGAAAAGGTTTAGTCTGTGGTATCATTGGCGAAACAAAACAATGCAAGCAGAACTCTTACAAATAGAGCTTTGTAGATCCCTCCAATTAATCCCTTCCAATAGGCCCTGTCATAGAATGCCATCCATTAGAACATTGAATGTCTGAAGAATGATCTCAACCCGAAACGTCACCCATTCCTTCTCTCCAGATATGCTGCCTGTCCCGCTGAGTTACTCCAGATTTTTGTGTCTATCTTCATTAGAACCTTCAATCCGATATCTTTAGACTTTAGAGATCCAGCGCGGGAACAAATCCTTCGGCCCATCAAGTCCGCCCCGACCACTGATCACCCCGTACACTAACACTATCGTACACACTCGGGACAATTTACAGAAGTCAATTAACCTACAAACCTGCATGTCTTTGGAGTGTGGGGGGAAACTGGAGCACCCAGACAAAACCCACGCAGTCACAGGGAGAACGTAGAACTCGGTATGGACAGCACCCGTAGCCAGCATCGAAGCTGGGTCTTTGGCGCTGTAAGGTAGCAACTCTACCGCTGCACCACCATGCCTTCCATCTCTTCCAAAGTCCTAAATTATCAAAGTGTTGTAAACAGATGCAACTCCTGAGAAGAACCAGTGTTAAATCCTCTTCTAACAGGGTTCCATCTCCACAAATCGAACCAATTTGTTGCACTTCCCATTCATTTCCTCCCTCCTACACAGACAATTATACTGTTCATTCTAAACCGTTAAAGACAAGATTCTGTAAATGGCACTGTCAAAATGACTGCTTATAATCGTTCCGTAACATGTTATTGTTTAACTGAAAATGTAATCTATCCTATTGCATTTACACACTTGTTTTGAGGGAACCAATTACAAAACGTTATTTTTCTGCATCCCTGTTTTGTGACAGTTGTGTTTTATGACTGTTGACAGACCAATTTCACACCTGGGATAAATAAAGTTCTATCCTATCATAACGTATCGTATCATACAGCTCTGAAAGGTGAGATTTTTTGGGCATCAGATTATACACACATTGCATTTCATTTCCACTATTTAACAACAGAGGTTGAGCACAACATTATTCTACTTTAATTTTTTTTTAAATCAATACTAAAAGGGCAGCACGGTGGCACAGCGGTAAAGCTGCTGCCTTACAGCACCAGAGACCCGGGTTCGATCCTGACTATGAGCACTGTCTGTACAGAGTTTGTTCAATCTCCCTATTACTGCGTGGGTTTTCCCCGGGTGCTCCAGTTTCCTCCCACACTCCAAAGATGCACAGGTTTGTAGGTTAATTGGCTTCGGTAAAAAAAATGAGTTGTCCCTAGTGTGTAGGCTAGTGCTAGTGTACAGAGTGATCGAAGATTAGCGTGGACTCGGTGGGCCAAAGAGCCCGTATCCACACTGTGTCTCTAAACTAAACTAAACTAAAATGTAATTTCATCACTGTGGCAAAATAGTTGGCATGTTTACATTGATTCTCATTGACTGTTATTTGATGAGCGGGGCATTTTGGTCAGCATGGACTTCTTGGGCTGAAGGGCCTGTTTCCATGTCCTTCACCGACATTAAGAAAGCTCAGAAATGCACTGGTTTTAGTTGCAAATTGACCAACACTGTAAATTACTAAAAAAAGAAAATTGTTCATACAAAATGAAAAATGTTTAATGTCACTGGATACAGTTCAATGGGTCCCTGTGAGTCACTGGATACATTTCACTGGATACATTCCAGGGGGTCCCTTGCGAGTCACTGAGTGCATTTTACTGGATACATTTCACTGGATACATTTGAGGAGGCAAACACAAAAAGCTGGAGTAACTCACCAGGTCAGGCAGCATTCTGGAGAAAAGGAATAGGTGACGTATAGGGTCGAGACCCTTCTTCAGACCAGTTTAAACCAGCATCTGCAGTTCCTACACATTTCAGGGCCCCCCCAAGCAAAGATACTAGAGGAGCAAGATAGACCACTAGACCCAAAAAAACCATAGCACATCACGGCGGCCATTTTAGTAGGCAGAAACTTACAGAAACATTTTAAAAGAAAAATAACAAAAATCTGTGAATTGATAGATGAGATATATTCTGCATTTTAATGGTATCATCACGCATACTGTTCCCCCCAAACACTGATTACACTGCGAGAGGTATAGCGAACGGCGGGTTTTGCGTACTAAAATGTCTTCTTTGAGCACTGCACTTCAGCACAGGCGATTTCAACAGAGTGGTCCATCTTGTTCCTCTGGTATCTTTGCTCCCAAGCGAGTCACTGGATACATTTCAGGGAATCCCTGGCAAAGTCACTGGATGCATTTTTGAGGGAATCCCTGGCAAAGTCACTGGATACATTTCAGAGGGTCTCTGGCGAAGTCACTGGATGCATTTCAGGGGGTCACTGGCAAAGTCACTGGATGCATTTCAGGGGGTCTCTGGCGAAGTCACTGGATACATTTCAGAGGGTCTCTGGCAAAGTCACTAGATGCATTTCAGGGAGTCCCTGGCAAAGTCACTGGATACATTTCAAGGAATCCCTGGCAAAGTCACTGGATACATTTCACTGGACAGATTTCAGGGTGTCGCCATTGAGTCACTGCATTTGTCTCAGGGTGCATTTGACTGGATACATTTCACTGGCTACGTTCCACTGGCTACGTATCACTGGATACATTCCAGGGAGCCAATCGAAAGCCGCCAGAAGCAGGAAGTTGGCTGTTTGAAAAGAAGGCGCGGAGGGGAGCGGCAGTGGGTGAGAGTGGGGCAGAGATAGACAGAGAGAGAGAGGGGTCTCAGTCCCGGTGTATGTGGGTGGGGGGAGAGCCCGAGAGCCCGAGAGCCCGGTCCCAGGTCTGAGCCCGGTCCCAGGTCTGAGAGCGGGTCAGAGGCGGCTCTGCCCCAACCCCAGCCCGCGGGCGGGGAGACTCTGCCCCAGTGAAGTGAAGCGGCCCGGCCCGGCCCGGCCCGTCTCTGGGCGGCTCCGTCCGGCTTCCCGTTGAGCTGAGGGTGGACTCTCTTTGTACCCTCACCACTGTGTGGTTTTACCCCTTCTTCCTCACTCCTCCCCCCCCTTACTTTACCTCCCCCCCTTGCTTTACCCCTCCCCCCCCCCTTACTTTACCTCCCCCCCTTGCTTTACCCCTCCCCCCCTTGCTTTACCTCCCCCCCTTGCTTTACCTCCCCCCTTGCTTTACCCCTCCCCCCCCTTGTTTTACCTCCCCCCTTACTTTACCCCCCCCCTGCTTTACCTCCCCCCCTTGCTTTACCTCCCCCCTTGCTTTACCCCTCCCCCCTTGCTTTACTCCTCCCCCCCTTGCTTTACCTCTCCCCTTGCTTTACCTCTCCCCTTGCTTTACCCCTCCCCCCTTGCTTTACCCCTCCCCCCTTGCTTTACTCCTCCCCCCCTTGCTTTACCTCTCCCCTTGCTTTACCCCTCCCCCCTTGCTTTACCCCTCCCCCCTTGCTTTACCCCTCCCCCCTTGCTTTACCTCCCCCCCTTGCTTTACCTCCCCCCCTTGCTTTACCTCCCCCCTTGCTTTACCTCCCCCCCTTGCTTTACCTCCCCCCCTTGCTTTACCTCCCCCCTTCCTTTACCTCCCCCTTCCTTACCCCCCCTTCCTTTACCCCCCCTTGCTTTACCTCCCCCCCATGCTTTACCTCCCCCCTTCCTTTACCCCCCTTCCTTTACCCCCCCCCCCTGCTTTACCTCCCTCCTTGCTTTACCTCCCCCCCCCCTCCCCCTTCTGCAGATTTAATCCCTTCCTCGGGCTTTCATGCCCACTACCCCTCTTGCCTTCGGGCTTCACCCAGCCATGCCATGCCTAACCCCCATTAATTTGAATGGGCTGGTTGACTTTCACTAGAAGCTTTTACGTTCAATCACTTTTAATGTGTGACGTGGGGAGAGGGAGGGAGAAACACTGGAAACTCCTTCATGTCCATTCCCCTCCACAGATGCTGCCTGACTGGCTGAGATCCTCCAGCACTCTGTATTTTGCTCAAAATGCCAGCATCTGCAGTTCCTTGTGTCTGGTCCTCTGTGAAATCTCCTCACAGTGTGACCACTTTGAAGAAGTTCTTAAAGGTAGATACAAGGAACTGCTGATGCTGGCGTCTTGAGCATTCAACACCATGTGCTGGAGTAACTCAGTGAGTCAGGCAGTATCTCTGGAGAACATGCATAGGCCATGTTTTGTGTCGACCATTCTTCAATCTGATTGTCGTAGTGGGGGGAGAAAGCAGGAACAGAGGGGTGGTGGCAAGGCATAGCCTGGCGAGTGATAGGTGGGTACAGGTGAGGGGGAGAGCATTTGATTGGCAGATCATAAGGTCAAGGAATAGGAGTAGAATTAGGCCATTTGACCCATCAAGTCTACTCTGCCATTCAAACATGGCTGATCCATCTCCCCCCTAACCCCATTCTCCTGCCTTCTCCCCATAACCCCTGACAAATGGGTGGTCAGAGGCCAGAGATGATGGCGGAAACCCATATGGTCACAGGGAGAACGTGCAGACTCCACACGGTCACACGAACACGCATAGGCACATGGTCTCGCATGGGCACACGGACACGCATGGCACGTGGACACACATAGATGTAGGAACACGCACGGACGCACACACCACTCAAGGTCTGGATTGGACCCGGGGTCCCTGGCTCTGTGAGGCTGCAGCTTTGCCAGCTGCTCCACCATGCCACCCTGGCAGCATGTCTGCATTGACTGATCCTTGTGCATGGGTGCGCGGCATTTGTTGATTCACGTCGTCTTCACCCCCTGAGCTTTAAATTCTATTTGCTGTTGTTTTGTTCCAGGTAGCTCTTTACTTGCTTGTGAGACAGGACGTCAGGTGAGACAGGACGTCAGGTGAGACAGGACGTCAGGTGAGACAGGACGTCAGGTGAGACAGGACGTCAGGTGAGACAGGACGTCAGGTGAGACAGGACGTCACCTTGTTGGAATCATGTATGCGTCATCCTATCACACTCCAGTGAAGCAGGACCTAAGTGAGTATATCTTATGGTTCCTAACGTTGAACAAAGCCTTGTTTTAATCCAGACGCGAGGAGTTCTACAGGTCCTGGTTTGCAAGAGAAGGCACAAACTGCTGGAGTAACTCAGTGGGTCAGGCAGCATCTCTGGAGAACATGGAGATGTGGCGTTTTGGTCGGGACCCTTCTTCAGTGATTGTGGTGGGGGTGGTGGTGAGGGGGGAGGGGGGGGGGGGAGAGCGGAGAAAGCTGGAAGTATGGTGGGGTCAGGACAATGTCTCACTAGAAACTGAGGGTGCTGGTCTGAAGATGGGTATCGACCTGAAATCTCACCTGTCCATGTTCTCCACAGATGCTGCCCTGGCGTACCGAGTTACTCCAGCATTTTGTGTCTTTTTTAATAAACCTGCATCTGCAGTTTCTTGTGCCTGCATCTAAACAATATGGCGCTTTTCCTTTCCCGTTTTGATCCGGCTGTTGTAATCCTGCTTTGGAATCTACCATATTTTGCAGCTAAATGCTTCAGAGGTCCCTCAGTCTCATTTCAGGGGAGAACCATGTTTCTTGCTGAGTATTCAGATCCCAGGGGGTAATGTTACACCTCTATATGTCGGGCCGCATTTGGAGTATTGCGTGCAGGTCTGGTCGCCACTGTACAGGGAGGATGTGCAGCGCTAAGGAGAGGGTGCAGAGGAGGCTTACCAGAATGATACTTGAGTTGGAGGGTTTTAGCTACAAGGAGGTATTTATTTCACAAAATGCTGGAGTAACTCAGCAGGTCAGGCAGCATCTCAGGAGAGAAGGAATGGGTGACGTTTCGGGTCGAGACCCTCTCTCAGACTCTGAAGAGTATAGGAGCAGGGGGGTTCTGCTGCAGTTGTACAGGGCATTGGTGAGACCACACCTGGAGTATTGCGTACAGTTTTGGTCTAATCTGAGGAAAGACATTCTTGCCATAGAGGTAGTACAGAGAAGGTTCACCAGATTGATTCCTGGGATGGCAGGACTTTCATATGAAGAAAGACTGGATAGACTCGGCTTGTACTTGCTGGAATTTAGAAGATTGAGGGGGGATCTTATAGAAACTTACAAAATTCTTAAGGGGTTGGACAGGCTAGATGCGGGAAGATTGTTCCCGATGTTGGGGAAGTCCAGAACAAGGGGTCACAGTTTAAGGATAAGGGGGAAGTCTTTTAGGACCGAGATGAGAAAGTTTTTTTTCACACAGAGAGTGGTGAATCTGTGGAATTCTCTGCCACAGAAGGTAGTTGAGGCCAGTTCATTGGCTACATTTAAGAGGGAGTTAGATGTGGCCCTTGTGGCTAAAGGGATCAGGGGGTATGGAGAGAAGGCAGGTACAGAGTTGGATGATCAGCCATGATCATATTGAATGGCGGTGCAGGCTCGAAGGGCCGAATGGCCTACTCCTGCACCTATTTTCTATGTCACCCATTCCTTCTCTCCTGAGATGCTGCCTGACCTGCTGAGTTACTCCAGCATTTTGTGAAATAAATACCTTCGATTTGTACCAGCATCTGCAGTTATTTTCTTAGCTACAAGGAGAGTTTGAACAGATGGATTATTTTCTCTGGAATACCAGAGATTGAGGGGGAAAACTGGTGGGAGTGTGTAGAATTGTGAGAGGGATGGATGACGTAGACAGTCAGAACCTTTTTCCCCAGGGTCGTTAAGTCAAAGACTAGAGGGCAAAGCTTTGGCGTCAGATCGGACAAATTTTAAGAAGGTGTGCAGCATGGGTGTTTTTCACAGAGGGTGGTGGGTGCGTGGAATGTGCAGCCAGGGATGATGGTGGAGGCTGATGCAAAAGTGGCGCTAAGGCTTTTAGATAGGCATGTGGATTTGCTAGGAATGGAGGGATAGGGATCATGTGCAGGCAGTGGAGATTAGTTTATCTTGGCCTTGCGATCGGTCGGGACATTGTGGGCCAAAGGGCCTATCATAAATGATGGGAGTAGAATTAGGCCATTCAGCCCATCAAGTCTAATCTGCCATTCAACCACGGCTGATCTATCTCTCCCTCCGAACCCCATTCTCCTGCCTTCTCCCCATAACCTCCAACACCCGTACTAATCAAGAATCTATCCATCTCCGCCTTAAATATATCCACTGACTTTGCGTCCGCAGCCTTCTGTGGCAAAGAATTCCACAGATTCACCACCCTGTCACTGTGCTGTGTGCTATGTTCTATCTCTATGACCTTAGTTTTAGTTTTAGCGATATAGCATGGAAACAGGCCCTTTGTTGCACCAAGACAGCACCGACCAGTAGTCACCACACGCTGGGGACAAGTTACAGAAGCCAATTAACCAACAAACCCGCACATCTTTGGGATGTGGGAAGAATCTTGTGGAAACCCGTGTGGTCATGGGGAGAATGTGAATACTCCGCACAAACAGCACCTGAATGCAGATGGAACCTGGCGCCGAGAGGCAGCAACTTTACCGCTGCCCACCGTGCCGCCCTGCCCAGGACCTCTAGGGTTCAGTGACATTGCTTAGTGGTTAGTGTGAGGTGCCGACCTTTTGCAGGGAATTGAGAAAGGCTGTCCTTTGACAGCTCATTAGATGCCAAGTCAGAGAAGCTCCGTTGCCTCAAATGCCCGCGAGACGGCATCTCGCGTGAATCCGGCGATCTTTGTAGAGAAAACCCGGGCTGCTGATTCCACTATGACCAGAGTTATTAGAATGAAATAAGACAGCGCTGGAGGGCAGTGACTCTTTGTGCACTGGTCCCTGAGGACGGAGGGGCACGTTGGCGCAGCGGGTAGAGCCGTTGCCTCACAGCGTCGGAGACTCGGGTTCGATCCTGACCTCGGGTGCTGTCAGTCTGTGTGTGGAGTTTGCACATTCTCCCTGTGACAGCGTGTTCTCCTCCGGGTTCATTCCACATGCCAAAGACGTGCGGGTTTGTAGGTTGATTGGCCCTCTGTAGATTACCTCCTAGTGTGTAGGGGGTGGATGAGAAAGTGGGATAACGTAGAACTGGTGTCAACGAGCGATCGATGGTCGACGTGCACTCGGTGGGTCGAAGGGCTTGTTTCCATGTTGTATCTCTAAACGACGCTATGGGGTGTAACCAAGAGAGTTTGTTCTTTAAGGTAGACAGAAATTGCTGGAGTAACTCAGCGGGACAGGCAGCGTCTCTGGAGAGAAGGAATGGGTCAAGACTCTTCTTCAGACTGTGAGTCAGGGGAGAGGGAGAGTTCCAGACAGAGTCCGAAGAAGGGTCTTGACCCGAAACGTCACCTATCCATGTTCTCCTGAGATGCTGCCTGACCCGCTGAGTGACTCCAGCACTTTGTGTCCTTTTGTGCATTAGCCAATGTCTTCAGTTCTTTGTTTCTACTTCTAACACAACAACTGAAGAAGGGTCTCGACCTGAAACGTCACCCATTCCTTCTCTCCAGAGATGCTGCCTGTCCCGCTGAGTTACTCCAGCATTTTGTGTCTACCTTCGATTTAAACCAGCATCTGCAGTTCGTTCTTGCACAAGAGTTCGTACTTTGTAGTTTAGTTGCCGCTTGTCGTGTACAAGAACCTGATGGTTTAGTTTAGTTTAGAGATGCAGTGTGGAAACTGGCCCTTCGGCCACCAAGTCCGCGGTGACCAATGATCACCTGTACACTAGTTCTATCCTATACACACGAGGGACGATCTACAGAAGCTTACAAACCCGCACGTCTTTGGGATGTGGGAGGAAACGGCAGCACCCAAAGAAAATGCACACGGGCCGCAGGGAGAATGTGCAAACTCCATCCAGGCAGCACCCGAGCTCGGGATTGGACCTGGGTCTCTGATGCTGTAAGGCAGCAACTCTACCGCTGCGCCACTGGTTGCTGGGCAGAAGCTGCTCTTGAACCTGGCGGTCACGGTTTTCATACTCCTGTACCTATTTCTCCCGATGATTGGGATGACAGAGCGCGTGGCCAGGGTGTGGTGGTTCCTTGACGATGGCAGGGCAGATATCCCTTTGATCCCTAGATCCTCTCTGTAGCCAAATGGCCAAAGGATTGTGCCACCGGTGAGCCACGTATTCATTCTGCTTTGCCACTGACTGAAGTGAAATGCTGGACAAACACTTTTCGCATTGAGAATATTCTCAGAAGAGGCAGTACTTTTGAGGCAGTGCAGCGTAGGTTCACGAGGTTAATCCCCGTGATGGAGGAACTGTCATATGAGGAAAGGCTGGGCTTGTATTCACTGGCGTTTAGAAGGATGGGAGGGGATGTTATATAGAGATGTATAAAATTATAAAAGGGCTAGACAAGCTAGATGCAGGAAAAATGGTCCCAATGTTGGGGGAGTGCAGAACCAGGGGCCACAGTCGAAGAATAAAGGGGAGGCTATTTAAAACTGAGGTGAGAAGAAACCTTTTCACCCAGAGAGTTGTGAATTTGTGGAATTCTCTACCACAGAAGGCAGTGGAGGCCAATTTAAAAGAGAGTTAGATAGAGCTCTCGGGGCTAGCGGAATCAAGGGATATGGGGGAAAGGCAGGCATCGGTTACTGATTGTAGATGATCAGCCATGATCACAATGAATGGCATTGCTGGCTCGAAGGGCCGAATGGCCTCCTCCTGTACCTGTTTTTTATGTTTTTAAGTGTCGCTGAGTTGTTTTTGAAAGGATGTAAACGATCAAAGGCTAGTTTATGATGTTCTTCATCAGTAGATTAAATACTTGGAGGCTTGCTTGCATCTCCTAATTAAAATAATCAAAGATCAAGATTTTAAGTTTTAGGATTTTTGAAGATTACATCCTTAGGATTCCGGTCTCTTAATTATTGGGTCAAAGCCGTTGAGAATTTATATATCTTTTCAGCCGTCTTGGCATCTGGTAATTCTGATAATTACATTTTACTGAGTGCCTTCGTGGTTCCCCGGTAAACTGTAATTTGTCGACTCCTGGTCAACGAGGAAATAATTTGTTGCAAAATTGTGCGATTTTAATCCCCAGGAGGAATAGACAATAGACAATAGGTGCAGGAGTAGGCCATTCGGCCCTTCGAGCCAGCACCGCCATTCAATGTGATCATGGCTGATCATTCTCAATCAGTACCCCGTTCCTGCCTTCTCCCCATACCCCCTGACACCGTTATCCTTAAGAGCTCTATCTAGCTCTCTCTTGAATGCATTCAGAGAATTGGCTTCCCTCCACTGCCTTCTGAGGCAGAGAATTCCACAGATTCGCAACTCTCTGACTGAAAACGTTTTTCCTCATCATGGAGAATGTGCGATTGAAACGACCGTTGAACACAGCACCACAGCAGGCCCTTCGGCCCACAGTGTCCGTGCTTAACCTGATGCCAGGCGAAACGCATTTCCTGTGCCTGCACGTGATCCATATCCCTCCATTCCCAGCATATACACGTGCCTATCTAAAAGCCTCTTAAACGCCACTATCGTATCTGCCTCCACCACTGCCCCAGGCAGCGCGTTCCAGGCACCCACCACCCTCTGTGTGATTTTAAAAAAGCTTGCATTTAAAAAAATGTACTTTGCCCATTTCATCTTAAAGCTCCACCCTCTTGTCTTTGACGTTTCCAGCCGGGGGGTGGGGAAAGGTTCTGACTGTCTACCCTATCTATGCCGCTCATAATTTTATACAGGTCTCCCCTCAGCCTCTTGCGTTCCAGAGGAAACCAAGCAACACGTCGGATGCGTGACTTGCAGCTCACGTTGTGTAGGAAAGAAAGCTGCAGATGCTGGTTTAAATCGAAGGTAGACTCAAAATGGTGGAGTAACTCAGCGGGTCAGGCAGCATCTCTGGAGAGAAGGAATGGGTGACGTGATTTTAGCCATTACTGAAATCCCTTTCCAGCCAAACCACCCCTCCCCAGGTACTTTCCCCTGCAACCACAGAAGATGTAATGCCTTGCACCTCCCCCTGCATCTCCTTCCAGGGACCCTGACAGTCCTTCCCGGTGAGCAAGGGGTTTGCGTGCACCTGCATTAACCTCTCCTCCTCATTTTGTCAGTCATTACTGACATCGGTATCTTTAATCCTTGTAGTTACGGCTGATATCCAGCGGCCTTAATTGTGAGATGACCTCTGTGAAACAGACCATTCGTGTCTTCCCCCTCTTCCCCCCCCCCACCCGAGTCATCCTACTAATTCCACTGATCGCATCCTTGTATACCTCTCGTTAGCACATCCTCCCCAGCCAACAATGGGCCATTGTGGACCCCACCCTTCCTGAGGTCATTGTTACCCAGACCTGCTTTGCTGTCTATCCTTCAGTCTGATGAAGGGTTCTGTCTCAACGTCTCCTCTTCCTTTTCCCCAGAGATGCTGCCTGTCCCGCTGAGTTGCTCTGGCATTTTCTGTCTATCTTCTGGGGAAACACCCAATGTTTGCGTTCGAGGTCTCTGTCATCTAACCAGTGAACACTGGTCACGGGCCTCGTATCAGAAAAGCCTCCCTCCACAACTCCCTTTGGACTGATTCCTCCAAGCCAGTAGTTCAGGTTTCACTGGAGTCCCATTCGTGTGCGTGTGCACACATGTATATGTGCGCGTGTGTCTGCTTTGCTTTCCAAATTTGCTTGCTGGTTTCCATGGTGACTACCCCTTCCTCTGGTCCTAGTACAATTGGCAACAGCACGGTGCCATCTTGCTCGCAGTGAACAATATAGACACAAGGAAACGTGGAAGCTAGTTTACAAAGAAGGACACAAAGTGCTTGAGTAACTCTGCGGGTCAGGCAGCATCTATGGAGGACGTGAATAGGTGACGTTTCAGGCCGGGACACTTCTTCAGACAAGACAGCAGATATCACAGAAGGGGAGCAGTGAGAGAGGTCTCCCGCCAGAGAGATAACTTCTTCAAAGTAGGCATACCGTGAGGTTGCACAGTGGAGAGGTCAGAACACAGAAAGGAGGAACTGCAGATGCTGGTCTGAAGAAGGGTCCCAACCAGAAATAACACCCATCCATGTTTTCCAGAAATGCTGCCTGATCCACAGAGTTAATCTAGTGTAGGAAAATAACTGCAGATGCTGGCACAAATCGATTTATTCACAAAATGCTGGAGTAACTCAGCAGGTCAGGCAGCATCTCAGGAGAGAAGGAATGGGTGACGTTTCGGGTCGAGACCCTTCTTCAGACTGATGTCAGGGAGGGGCGGGACAAAGGAAGGAAGCTAGAGAGGAGGAGAACTTCTTCCAAGGAGACATACCTTGAGGAGAAATCGCAGTGGAGCAGCAGGTAGTGTAGGAAAATAACTGCAGATGCTGGTACAAATCGAAGGTATCACAGAGTTAATCTAGCGCTTTGTGTCCATCTAGAATTTAATTGTTCTGTTTTTGGCATATATGACAATTAAACCCTCCTCGCACTCTCTTGGGTCAAAGAATGAGGGGCGATGGACATTTGTATGAACCCAGCCAACGAATGAACTCTCAGCAACACAGTCAAAGCAACATCTTCAGAGACTTGGGAAGAGGAGGGGTTTTTTTTTGGAGGTGGATGAAAGAAAGGAGAGAGTTTTACTTTAGACTTTAGAGATACAGCGTGAAAAGAGGCCCTTCGGCCCACCGGGCCCGTGGCTGACCTGCGATCATCCCATGCAACAGCACGATCTTACACGCTTGGGACGATTATCAATGTACAGAAGCCCATTAGCCTCCAAGCCTGCATGGCTTTGGAGTATGTGAGGAAACCGGAGCAGCCGGGGACACCCACGCTGTCACAGGGAGAACGTACAGACACCACCCGTGGTTGGGATTGAACCAGGGTCTCTGGATTGTGATTTTGAGGCAGGCCGATTGTAGTGGAGGGAGGAGGAGTGCTGCAGAAAGGGGAGAATTATGGCTTTAAGTCTGACAAAGGCTCTCTGCTGTGTTGTGGCTTCCAGCGGTGACACTGCTAATGCAGAGGGTCCATTCCATTTGGAAACCACTTAGTGTTGACAGTTCAGAGTCAGAGGTGCTGCTCGGGATTTGCAGAATCACAATCCCCAGCCTTCAGCTATCGGTGCTTCTGGTTTGTGCAATTGGAATTAAGGTTTTTGGAATTTATTAACTGACAGAATTTGAAGGAGATCGTAAACCTTCAGTGCTTGGAGTTTTTAAAAGCAATCACCCAGCCACCACATGGGTTCATTGTGTGCCATGTTAGTGTAGGAGGAGAATTGTGTTATCTGGCAGAGTAAGTGGTCGCGGCGTGTTTGCGCTAACAGCCCACTTACTCTATCTATATTAAGGAAGGCATCTGGTTTTATTTGTGCTCAAATCTTGTGCTATAATCTTGGCTCTCAATTATGCACCGAGAAATGGGATTTGGTATTTGCGGAGTCATTTTTTTAATTGTTGAAGATAGTGTCAGGCTTGCATCATTAGTTGTGTGGGTTTGTCTGTGTGGAAATGGCTCCCATTATCACCGAGCCCTTCAGCCAGCGTGCCTCCTCATTGATCAGAATCCACTTGTTTACAGTGTTGTGGCAAGTCGCTGATGTATGGTTCCCAGGAGATGGAGCAGGGGTTAATTACTGTTAAACTCTTCGAGCCGGCTAACAATGTATCCTCGCTGCGACATTAAAAAGCGCCGTGCTGAAGGAAGCGTGAGGTGACTGGCGCTGCGGTGGAGGCAGGAGCAAAGCTGACAGAGGCTTGGAGTGGAGTTGACACGCTACATCATGGGGGCCGACGCGTAATTAAGCCCGCGCTGGCTCAGTCGGCCTTGTAAGCGCACTTTGCGCCCGCAATCGCGGTTGACATTTTTGTCACCTGCAAAACGGTGCTTTCTCACGGCCAACTGATCCTTAAGCTGCCTAATTGTCTCCCAGATGCACAGATGGCTGCCGATCGGCGGCTTTGTCAGTGGTTGGCCAACACTCGGAGCGACACGTCTGCTCATCCCTCCTGGCCTTAAGTCGCTCATGGTGTTGGGGTGTGTCTGGCTGTGGGCTGGAAGGGAAGATTGGCATAAAACTTAGTTTAGTTTAGAGATGCCGGAGCGTGGAAACAGGCCCTTTGGCCCACCAAGTCCACGTCAAGTCAAGTTTATTTGTCACATACATATACAAGATGTGCAGTGAAATGAAAGTGGCAACGCCTGCGGATTGTGCTAAACTACAAAACAGTTGAGCTTATAGGACTTGGTATTACAATCCCTACTGTATCATATCATATACATACAGCCGGAAACAGGCCTTTTCGGCCCACCAAGTCCGTGCCGCCCAGCGATCCCCGTACATTAACACTATCCTACACCCACTAGGGACAATTTTTACATTTACCCAGCCAATTAACCTACATACCTGTACGTCTTTGGAGTGTGGGAGGAAACCGAAGATCTCGGAGAAAACCCACGCAGGTCACGGGGAGAACGTACAAACTCCTTACAGTGCAGCACCCGTAGTCAGGATCGAACCTGAGTCTCCGGCGCTGCATTCGCTGTAAAGCAGCAACTCTACAGCTGCGCTACCGTGCCGCCCAATCGGCACCTTCTTAATCTCTTGAGTGGGGGCAGGGGTAAAGACTTCATTGGAGTCATCAGGTGGGCACCCTCCTTCCTTGGTGTTTCGTTGATAGGCCCACGACACCCCCAGAGGGCTCAACAGCGATACCTGGCGTCCCAGGTGCGCTCCCCTCCGTTTCTACCCCTGTTACTGGTCATTTTGCAGCCCAGTTGGAGTCTTTCCTCTTCAGCCACAGCCAGTTGCTGCTTCGCTCGGCAGTTAACAGTCCCGATGGCCTGTGGGAAGAAACTCATCCTCTCTGTTTTCACCGCGTGACAGCGGAGACGTTTGCCTGACTGTAGCAGCTGGAACAGTCCGTTGCTGGGGTGGCAGGGGTCCCCCATAATGTTGCTGGCTCTGGATCTGCACTTCCTCATGTATAGGTCCTGCAGGGGGGGGTGAGTGAAGTTCCCATGGTGCGTTCAGCTTTCCAGCGATTCCCCCCCCCCCCGCACTAACACTATCCAGCACAGACTACGGACACTTTTCATTTTTACCAAGAAAAGTAACCTACAAACCTGTTTGTCTTTGGAGTCGGAGCAGAATTAGGCCATTCGGCACATCAAGTCTACTACCCCATTCAAACATGGCTGATCTATTTTCCCCTCTCATCCCCATTCTCCTGCCTTCACCTTGTAATCTTTGACACCCGTACTAATCAAGAACCAATCAATCTCTACTTTACAAATACCCAATACCCATCTGTGGCAATGAATTCCACAGATTCACCACCTTCTGATGACATAAATTCCTTCTCATCTCCACTCTAATTGTACGTCTTTTTATTCTGAGGCTGTGCACTCTGGTTCTGGACTCTCCCACTACTGGAAACATCCTCTCCACATCCACTCTTTCTGGGCCTTTCATTGTCCGGTAGGTTTCAATGGGATCCCCCCTCATCCTTCTAAACTCCAGTGAGTGAGTACAGGCCCAGAGCTGTCAAACGCTCCTCATACATTAACCCAATCATCGCCAGGATCATTCTCCGATATCAGGGAAGGCACAGTGGCCTGGCTGGTAGAGCTACTGCTTCACAGCGCCAGAGACCTGGGTTCGATCCTGACCTCAGCTGCTGTCCATGCTCTGGTTTCCTCCCACATCCCAAAGACGTGCGGGTTTGTAGTTTGGGAACAACTCTGCCGAATGCCGCACAAAATCACAGAGCGTTGTGGATGTAGCCCAGTCCATCACACAGAGCAGACTCCCCACCATTGAGTGATCAACAAATCACACTGCCTTGGATGTGTCTTGTCCCAGCCTGGTCATTCCTTCTCCCTGCTCCTATCTGGCAGAAGGTACAGAAGCTTGAAAGCGCGCACCACCAGACTCAGGAACAGCATCTTCCCCTCTGTTATCAGGCTTCTGAATGGTCCGTCCATAAGCTGGAGTACTTAACAATTCACCTCTACCCCATTGCGGACATTGGACCTTGTCTCGGGAACTGATGCGCTACAATGCTGAGAACTATATTCTGCATCTTCCCCTCTGCTCTACCTATTGCACTTGAGTTTGACTTGATTGTTATGGCATATCTGTTTGGAGAGCAAGAAAAACAAACCTGTTCACTGTACTTCGGTAGACGTGACAATAATAGACCTAAACCTATCTCTAGCAAACCTTGTGTCATTCTTGCCACTTTAAACCTCATCTCCTTTTGGTCTCCCACTCTCCCTCCTGCTAGTCCTCGTAGAACTAGATAGCACAGAAATAGGCCCTTCGGCCCACCGAGTCCATGCCGACTAAGTTGACATATTGGGCCGTCCTCTAAACCCTTCCTCTCCATAAAACTGTCCAACCCCAATACAACCTTTGATTCTAATCCCTTTCCTCAGTTTGCCTGCACATTTAATTCTTTCTGAGAGTTTTTCCCCTGGCAATAGACAATAGACAATAGGTGCAGAAGGAGGCCATTCGGCCCTTCGAGCCAGCACCGCCATTCAATGTGATCATGGCTGATCATTCTCAATCAGTACCCCGTTCCTGCCTTCTCCCCATACCCCCTGACTCCGCTATCCTTAAGAGCTCTATCCAGCTCTCTCTTGAATGCATTCAGAGAATTGGCCTCCACTGCCTTCTGAGGCAGAGAATTCCACAGATTCACAACTCTCTGACTGAAAAAGAATGAATGATTTTTTACAGCGAGCAGCTTGCGTTGAATTATTATGTTGTGGAATTCCTGAAGTAGCCCATTAAGTTTGTTGGGATTTGCAAATAGCAAGTATTAGTAGTACAGCTGATAAATAAAATAACAGCCGTTGTAAAAAAAATATTCTTTGGCTTTACCATTAAGAAAACATTTATTATTTTTCAATCTTGGCTTTTTACGAATTTGTTGAAACTACATGAGCTGCTCTCTGCATGTGAACAGCTTCATTGCTGGTCTCACCACAGTAGGTCGATCTATATACGATACATCACCGCTGCCTGTTACAGAACAGAAACATAGAAAATAGGTGCAGGGCTTCGAGCCAGCACCGCCATTCAATATGATCATGGCTGATCACCCTAAATCAGCCTGAAGAAGGGTCTCGACCAGAAGTGTCACCCATTCCTTCTCTCCTGAGATGCTGCCTGACCCGCTGAGTTACTCCATCATTTTGTGAAACCATTGATTTGTACCAGCATCTACAGTTATTTACCTACACTACCCTAAATCAGTACCTCATTCCTGCTTTCTCCCCAAATCCCCTTGATTCCTTTAGCCCCAAGAGCTATATCTGACTCTCTCTTGAATACATCCAGTGAATTGGCCTCTACTGCCTTCGGTGGCAGAGATTTCCACAGATTCACAACTCTCTAGGTGAAAAGGTTTTTCCTCATCTCAGTAAGGAATAATGGCCTACCCCTTATTTGGAGGGAGAAGGCGGGCAGTGGATGTGGCTGGAGCAACTCTTAATTAATTAGCAAGTATCATTAAGGGGCAGCCATTGACTCAAAGAAGGGCAGGATAACAGTGCATTCACTGCTCAGTCAGTTTTATGCCTCCCCTGGATAGGATACGGAAAACATGTGAACTAAACTACCCAGTTGTAGTTGGTTAAATCACAAGGTATGTGGGGGATGCAACACCAATAAGCAACACGAACGTTAAAACCTGAAGCATTAACCCTGTGGAATTTGGATGGGGGCCAGGTCTCAAGATTTGACAATCTTATCATAGGATGAAAGAACATAAAACGTTGACCGCTACAGCACAGGAACAGGACTATTGTTGAAACATTGCCTTTCATCAGTCACAGTATTGAGTATAGAGGTCAGCAGGGTCACGTTACAGTTGTGCAACACATTGGTGAGGCCACATTTGGAGTATCGTGTTCAGTTGGGTCATCCTGTTGTAGGAAAGCTGTTGTTAATTTGGAAACGGTACGGAGAAGATTTACGAGGGTGTTGCCGAGACTTGAGGGTCTGAACTTTATGGAGAGGCCGAGCAGGCTAGGACTTTATTCCTCGGCGCGTAGGAGGCTGAGGGGGTGATCTCTCATAGAGATGAATAAGATTATGAGAGGAGTAGAAAGGGTAAATGCACAGAGTCTCTTACCCAGAGAAGGGGAATCGAGAACCAGAGGTCATAAGTTTAAGGAGAGGGGGGGGGGTGGGGGGGGGGGGAAGATTTAATAGGAACCGGAGGGACAGTTTTTGTTTCACACAATGGGTGATAGGTATATGGAATGAGTTGCCAGAGGAGGTAGTTGAGGATAGGTTTAAAGGGGTAAGGGCCAAACACAGGCAGGTGGGACGAGCGCAGATGGGGCATGTTTTTGGACAGGGAAGTTGGGCTGAAGGGCCTATTTCCACGCTGTACACCGGCACGGTAGCGCAGCGGTAGAGTTGCTGCTTTACAGTGAATGCAGCGCCGGAGACTCAGGTTCGATCCTGACTACGGGTGCTGCACTGTAAGGAGTTTGTACGTTCTCCCCGTGACCTGCGTGGGTTTTCTCCGAGATCTTCGGTTTCCTCCCACACTCCAAAGACGTACAGGTATGTAGGTTAATTGGCTGGGTAAATGTAAAAATTGTCCCTAGTGGGTGTAGGATAGTGTTAATGTACGGGGATTGCTGGGCGGCATGGACTTGGAGGGCTGAAAAGGCCTGTTTCCGGCTGTATATATATGATATATGATATGATATGACCTTTAGCCCACAACACCAGTGCCGAACATGACGCCAGGTTGAACTAATCTCCTCTGCCCGCACGTGATCCACATCCCTCCATTAAAAACATATCCATGAGTCCATGTGAAAACCTCCTCAATGCCACAATCACATTGACTTCTACCGCCACCCCTGGCAGTGCACTCCAGGCGCCCACCACCCTCTGTAAAACAACGTGCCCTGGACCAATTAATCTACAAACCGCCACGTCTTCGGGATGTGGGAGGAAATCGGAGCGCCCAGAGAAAACCCACGCGGTCACGGGGCAAACGTGCAAACTCCGCACAGACAGCACCCGAGGTCAGGATCGAACCCGAGTGTCTGGCGCAGTGAGGCAGCACAGACCTGCCAACACTAGATAACTGCAGTATGGTCCCAACCCGAAACGCCGTCTGTCCATTCCCTTCCACAGATGCTGCCTGACCTGCCGTGTTTCTCCAGCGCGTTGTGTTTTGCAAAAGGTTCCAGCTTCTGCAGTTCCCCGTGCCACCTTTTCACAAATAGCCAAGCAGCGAATACCAAGGAATGGGTGTGTTTGGGATATTGGGAATGAGTAACACATTCTGGTTTTGAAATTGCTGCCCACATCCCAGAAGGAAAAACAAATGCGGGAAATGTTGTTGACCCCGAACAGTTAGATTGAGGCAATCGTTGGATGGATGCGTGGACCAATGATAATAGAGCAGAGCAAGATAGGCCACTCGGCCCTAAAAACCGTAGTCTGTCAGGGCACCATTTTAGTAGGCAGAAACTTGCAGAAACATTTAAAACTAAAAATAACAAAAATATGTGAATTGATAGATGAGTTGTTTTCTGCTTTTTTATGTTATCATCACACATACTGTTCCCCCACAACACTGATTACACTGCGAGAGGCAGAGCGAACGGCGGGTTTTGCTTACTAAAATGGCGGCCGTTGGTCTCCTTTGCGTACTACACTTCAGTATAGGCGATTTCGATTGAGTGGTGCATCTTGCTCCTCTAGTATCTTTGGCATGGACAGAGAGATCGACGGGGTGATCTTCTCGATGTGTATAAAATCACGGGAGGAAGAGAGTGAATGCGTAGAGTCCTTTAAGCAGGGAAGGCAAATCAAGAACCAGCGGACATAGATTTAAGGTGAGAGGAGAAAGATTCACTAGGAAGCTGAGGGGCAACTTTCTTTACTCAGAATGTGGTGGCTGTATTGGACGAGCTGCTGGAGGAGGTAGTTGACGCAGGTACAATTACAACATTTAAAGGGCTCTCGGACAGGTACATGGATAGGAAATGTTTAGAGGGATGTGGGCCTGTTGGAAATCCAATGATAATTTATTGATTGGACATTGCATTTGGAGTATGGGTACAGGTACATGTATCACCCATAGAGTTGTGAATGTGTGGAATTCTCTGCCTCAGAAGGCAGTGGAGGCCGATGCACTGGATGCATTCATAAGAGAGTTAGATGGAGCTCTTGGGGCAGGAGGAATCAGGGGGTATGGGGAGAAGGCAGGAACGGGATACTGATTGTGGATGATCAGCCATGATCACATTGAATGGCGGTGCTGGCTCGAAGGGCCGAATGGCCTGCTGATACACCTATTTTCTATGTCTATATGGATAGGAAAGGTTTCAAGGGAAATGGTCCAAACGCAGGGAGGTCGAAGTAGCCTAGCTAGTCGGCACAGTGGCGATGCGGTGGAGTTGCTGCCTTACAGCGCCAGAGACCGTGGTTCGATCTAGATTAGGCGTGCTGTCCGTACGGAGTTTGTACGTTCTCCCTCTGACCAGGCGGATTGTCTCCGGGTGCTCCGGTTTCCTCCCACGCTCCAAAGCCGTGCAGGTTTGTAGGTTATTTGGCTTCTGTAAAATTGTAAATTGCCCCGAGAGTGTGGGATAGCGCTAGTGCGCGGGGTAATCGCGGGGTCGGCGCGGACTCAGTGGGCCTGTTTCCACTCTGTATCTATGAAGTCTAAAAGATGGAGCATGTTGGAGCACACGGACAGGTTTGGCCGAAGAGCCCGATTCCGCGCCGCACGGCTCCACGACTCTATCACGGCACAGAAACTTTTTAAACAAAGTGCTCCAAACTCTCCTCGGATTGCTTGCGCGGTGAATCCGAGAGCTGGCTGGGCTCAGGGACGTGTGTCTGAGGCTCGGTTTTTCAATCAATGTGTCTGTTTCTCGGAGTCTCTTGTGAGAGAACTTAATGCGATCGTTTCTGGCCGCTCCCACTGAGCTGGCACTGTCTGTGGATATGGAGAGCTGACAATTCACCAGTAATGAAGTCTCATTTAGATGCGTGTGGGCTTTTTTTTACCCCCCCCAAAAAAAATAATTGATGGAAGGCAAGCAAAATGGACCGCAGATGATATCTGATATTAAAACCCCATAATTTGCAAATGCTGGATAAAGCCACTCGATCTGACATTGTAAGATTTACTGCGAGCGTAATGACAGTGGCCTGAAATTTCCTGAAAGGTTTGCACTCACATCTGTACATAACTTCATCTGATAGTTTAGTTTAGAGGTACAGCTGGGGAATAGGCTCTTCGGCCCACCGAGTCCACACCGACCGTCGATCACCGGTTCACACCAGTTCTATGTTGTCCCTCTTTCTCATCCGCTCCCGACACGCCAAGAGCAAAAGAGCGTGATAATGGGGGATTAAGAAAGGTAGAGTGGGATAAAGGGAGAGAGTAAAGGAGTGGGATAAAGGCAACGGGTAAAGGAGAGAAAGAGGGGAGGATAAAGAGAGGGAGCCAAGGAAAGAGAGTTGGGGAGGAGAAGGAGTGGGGGGGGGGGGGTTTAAAAGGGGGAGAGAGGGGGGTTAGAGAGAGAGCCGGCGGGAGGGGGGATAAGGAGAGAGGGAGAATAGAGTGTAAATGAGTTGCAACACAGTGTAGGTTTTTCCCGTCGACTTTTGTTGCAGGGTCTGTCCGGGTTAAAGATGTTTAGACCTTGGTGTTGAGCAGAGAATGGGCTTCAGAGAGAGTGCTGTACACTGCCTACCGTCGACATTAGGGGTCTGAGTTGCAGCAGGTGCATTGGGAGAATGTCAGAGCAAATTATACAACAGATAGGAAGATTATTCAGGGTTTATTATTTGCATTTCCTGAGCACCTCACTCTGCATTTCCTGGAGTAACTAATTACCATCTGTAGCTTGGCTTCCTGTTGCCTAGAGGGAACCAAATGCTCACGGGCCTCTGCTTGAACTGATTTAGGTGTCAAAGCGACTCGATAAACAATTGGAAGTAAGTGGCTGGAGCTAGGCAGTCTTTTGTCTCTCTTTCCTTTAGATCCAGCACGGAAACAGGCCCCTCAGCTCACCCAGTCCACGCCCGCCATCGACCACCCGTTCACACTAGTTCTATGTTATCCCACTTTCTCATCCACCCCCTGCACAGAAGGGGAAGATACAGAGTGCAGAATATAGTTCTCAGCATTGTCGCGCCTCAGTCCCAGAGACAAAGTCCAAT
This sequence comes from Rhinoraja longicauda, assembly GCF_053455715.1. NCBI lineage: Eukaryota > Metazoa > Chordata > Chondrichthyes > Rajiformes > Arhynchobatidae > Rhinoraja > Rhinoraja longicauda. Next base: position 28,952,714 of record NC_135975.1, read on the forward strand.
GTCCACAATGGGGTAGAGGTGAATCGGACAGTACCCTAGCTTGTGGAAGGACAGTTCAGATGCTTGATAACAGAGGGGAGGAAGCTGTTCCTGAGTCTGGTGGTGCGCGCTTTCAAGCTTCTGTACCTTCTGCCTGAGAGGAAGCGGGGAGAAGAAGGAATGACCGGGGTGGGACAGGGGCAAGTCTTTGATAATGTTGGCTGTTTTTCTGAGGCAGCGTGAAGTGTAGATGGAGTCAGTGGTGGGGAGTCTGGTCTGTGTGATGGACTGGGCTACATCCACAACTCTACAATTTCTTGCTGTTTTGGGCAGAGCTATTTTTAATGTTATGAACGTTTCTACGTTAACCGATTTTCTCATCCGCTCCCCTACACACTAGGGGCAATTTAAAGAGGACAATTCACCTACAGTAATCCGGAGGGAACCCACGCAGTCACAGGGAGAACATGCAAACACCACACTGACAGCACCAGAGGCCAGGATCGAATCTGAGCCTCTGGCGCTGTGAGGCAGCAACTCTACCCAGCTGCTCCACTGTGCCTTCTCCATTTGTATTCTCTGCATCTCAGTTGTAGCATTGCAACAGTCCATCTGCTCAGAATTGGAAACGATACGATACAGTAGAACTTTATTTATCCCAGGAGGGAAATTGATCGAAGGAGGGAATTTGACAAAGCAATGTTCTGTCAATGTAGTTTAGTTTAGAGAAACAGCGTGGGCACAGGCCCTTCGGCCTACCAAATCCCCGCCGACCAGCGATTCCCTGTACACTAATGCTACCCTACACACGAGGGATAATGTACCAAAGCCAATTAACCTACAGACCTGTACATCTTCGGAGTGCGGGAGGAAACTAGAGCACCCGGAGAAAGCCCATGCGGTCATGGGGAGAACGCACAAACACTGGACAGACAGCACCCACAGTAAGGATTTAACCCGGGTCTCTGGCACTGGACGTCAGCAACTCTACCGAGGTGCCACTGTCCTGGATGTTTCACTGGATGTTTTCAAGAGAGAGTTAGATTTAGCTCTTAGGACTAACGGAATCAAGGGATATGGGGGGGGGGGGGGGGGGGGAAGCAGGAATGGGGTACTGATTTTGGATGATCAGCCATGATCATATTGAATAGTGGTGCTGGCTTGAATGACCTACTCCTGCACCTATTTTCTATGTTTCTATGTGCTGCATCTTGAAACCACATCCAACCATCACTGCTTTGTCTCCTGGGTAGACACAAAATGCTGGAGTAACTCAGCGGGACAGGCAGCATCTCTGTAGAGAAGGAATGGGCGACGTTTCGGGACGAGAAACTTCTTCAGTCTGAAGAAGGGTCTCGACCCGTAAACGTCGCCCATTCCTTCTCTCCAGAGATGCTGCCTGTCCCGCTGAGTTTCTCCAGCATTTTGTGGATAAATACCTTCGATTTAAACCAGCACCTGCAGTTCTTTCTTACTGCTTTGCCTCCTTCTTGGGTCTGACATTTTTAAAACGTGTAAACTTGCCAAAAATGGGCAAAAATGGGCAAATGCAACACAATTCATGACGTCTTGTGCGGTCTTTAGATAATATGGTTTGACGTGACGTGTAGGCGTGGGCTCTGAGCTGTGGCGCTGGTGACTAATGTGCTTCTGCTGAGGCGAGAGGAGTTATTGTTTTGGAGCAGTTTTGAGAGGTGGGGAATGTGTGTGACATTATATCACTAGTGGCCTGAACCACGAAACCAGCCAGCGTCCACAGTGGTGGCAGATTGGGAGCTAAAGGTGCAAAAGTCATGATGTTTATCATTCGGAATGGTGTCGTGTTTAGTTTAGTTTAATGTTACGTGGTTTAAGGTACAGCGGAAATCTGCTTTGCTGCGTGCTATCCAGTCAGCGGAAAGACTATATACATGGTTACAATCGAGCCGTCCACAGTGTACAGACGCAGGATCAAGGGAATAATGTTTAGTGCAAGAATATGTCCAGTAAAGTCTCATTTAAAGATAGTCCGAGGGTTTCCAGAGGTAGATGGTAGCTCAGGACCGCTCTCTTGTTAGTGAGAGGACGGTCCAGTTGTTTGATAATAGCTGTCCCTGGTTGTGGAGGTGTGCGTTTTCACACTTCTGTACCTCTTGCCTGGTGGGAAAGGGGGGGGGGGGGTGGTGAGGGAGTTGTCTAGGTGTTACTGATCCTTGATTATGTTGGCGGTCTTGCTGAGGCAGCATGAAGTGTAGATGGAGTCAGTGAGGGGGGGGTGGGGTTGGAAGGGAGATTGTGGGCTGATCGCTGAGAGCTAGAAAGTAATATAGATGCAAGGAACTGCAGATGCTGGTGTACCAAAAGTGACACAAAATGCTGGAGTAACTCAGCGAGACAGGCAGCACCTCTGGAGAACATGGATTGGTAACATTCTGGGTCAGGACCCTTCCTCAGAACCCTTCTCCAGTCTGAGTTACTCCAACACTGTGTCTTGCTTGAAGGTAATGACTTCCCATGACATTGCTGTGGGAGGGTTGTCCTTGGTGATGGGGTTTACAGGGAAGGTTACCTCAGTAAGTTGTTGCGTTCCATCTTAGTTTAAATTTACAGATGCAGCATTATAACAGGTCCACCGAGTCCACGCTGACCATCAGTCACCCATTGATGAGTTCTATGTTATCCCACTTTCTCATCCACATTAGATACAATTTTACAGAGGGCCGATTAACCTATCGGTACAGAAGGCAGTGAAGAAAGCCAATAGAATGTTGGCCTTCATAACAAGAGGAGTTGAGTATAGGAGCAAAGAGGTCCTTCTGTAGTTGTACAGGGCCCTGGTGAGACCGCACCTGGAGTACTGTGTGCAGTTTTGGTCTCCAAATTTGAGGAAGGATATTCTTGCTATTGAGGGCGTGCAGCGTAGGTTTACTAGGTTAATTCCCGGAATGGACGGACTGTCATATGTTGAAAGACTGGAGCGACTAGGCTTGTATACACTGGAATTTAGAAGGATGAGAGGAGATCTTATCAAAACGTATAAGATTATGAAGGGGTTGGACACGTTAGAGGCAGGAAACATGTTCCCAATGTTGGGGGAGTCCAGAACAAGGGCCACAGTTTAAGAATAAGGGGTAGGCCATTTAGAACTGAGATGAGGAAAAACTGTTTCAGTCAGAGAGTTGTGAATCTGTGGAATTCACTACCTCAGAAGGCAGTGGAGGCCAATTCGCTGAATGCATTCAAGAGAGAGCTAGATAGAGCTCTTAAGGATAGCGGAGTCAGGGGGTATGGGGAGAAGGCAGGAACGGGGTACTGATTGAGAATGATCAGCCATGATCACATTGAATGGCGGTGCTGGCTCAAAGGGCCGAATGGCCTCCTCCTGCACCCATTGTCCATTGTCTACAACCTATAAACCCTAGGTATCACAAAATACTGGAGTAACTCAGTGGGTCAGGCAGAATCTCAGGAGAGAAGGAATGGGTGACGTTTCGAGTCAAGACCCTTCTTCAGATGACCCCGCCCTCCTCAGATGCTGCCTGACCAGCTGAGTTACTCCAGCGTTTTGTGATACCTTTGATCTGAACCAGCGTCTGCAGTTATTTTCCTACACAGCCTATAAACCCTGCACATCTTTGCGATGTGGGAGGAAACCGGAGCACCTGGAGGGAACCCACACGGTCACAGGGAGAACGTGCAAACTTCACGCACAGACAGCACCTGAGGGCAGGATTGAACCCGGGTCTCTGGTGCTGTGAGGCAGCAACTCTACCAGCTGTGCCACTGTGCTGCCCTGGGTCACGTGCTTCACCAATGGTCAATCTACAAGGAAGCATTTAAAAGCTTAAGCCCAAAGTGATCGGCAGCAACTTGAGTGTCAAAATGGCGGCGCACGTTTAGTTCTATACATCTGTTCACTTTCAGTTTTAGATCCAGCTCCTGGATTGATTAAATATTTTAAGGGCAAACTATCATCTTTGAATTTTAAATGTATTGGCAATGTGTTCGTTTATTGGATTTGTGTAACCACGGCAAAGTTGCTGAAACCTTTAAGGCTGAAATCTTTGACTGTCACAGACTTGATGTCTGTAGAACTGGTGACAATCTTGGAAAAATCCATATTAGTGATGTATTTAATTACAGAGCAGATTGGAGTTGACAGTTTTGGTGACCTGTCTGTGGAATTAAGGTGATAGATGCTTTCATCAACCTCTATTGCTTTAAACTCACTTATTGCTCGAGATAGAATTGCTATTTTATCTTGAAAGATCTACCCTTGATACATGTATAGGATCGGGTTTATTATTGTTTTACGTGCACTCGGGTACAGTGGAACGTTTTGTTTTGCAGGTTATCCAAACTGGTCAGATACTTAAATACAAAGGTATTTATTCACAAAATGTTGGAGTAACTCTGCAGGTCAGGCAGCATCTCAGGAGAGAAGGAATGGGCGACGTTTCGGGTCGAGACCCTTCTTCAAGGGTCTCGACCCAAAACATCGCCCATTCCTTCTCTCCTGAGATGCTGCCTGACCTGCTGAGTTACTCCAGCATTTTGTGAATAAATACCTTCGATTTGTACCAGCATCTGCAGTTATTTTCTTACACTACCTGTACTTAAATACAATCAGTTCAAATTCAAGTACAGTAGGTAGAGCAAAGGGGAAGATACAGAGTGCAGAATATAGTTCTCAGCATTGTAGCGCATCAGTTCCAGAGACAAAGTCCAATGTCCACGATGGGGTTGAGGTGGATCGGACAGTGCCCTGGCTTGTGGAAGGACATGTTCAGAAGCCTGATAACAGAGGGGAGGAAGCTGTTCCTTAGTCTGGTGGTGCGCGCTTTCAAGCTTCTGCACCTTCTGCCTGAGGGGATCGGGGAAAAGAAGGAAAGACCGGGGTGGGACAGGGGCAAGTCTTTGATTATGCTGGCTGCTTTTCTGAGGCAGCGTGAAGTGTAGATGGAGTCAATGGTGGGGAGTCTGGTCTGGGCTACATCCACAATTCTCTGCAATTTCTTTTGATCTTGGGCAGAGCTGTTCCCAAGTCTTTGATTATGTTGGCTGCTTTCCCAAGGCGTGAAGTGTAGAGGTGAAACGGACTGTATCTTAGCTTATGGAAGGACGTTGCACAAATGTGCACAAGCAATTCAAAAGCAACAAATATTTACATTTCCGTGGTCTCCAAGAAAGAACCTTTTTGGTGTGTTTAGCAGTGGCCCGGTCAAAGTGCTCAGTTCTAAGCGCTGGAACTTCGATGGGTTTTGTTCGTGCCGAGAATGGTTGGCATCGGAGATTTGGAAAATGCCAGGTTTAATTTCAGAAGAGGTGCAGTTACTTTTAGAAAGTGAACAGCACAGTGGGCCAGCTGGTACACCCGCTGCCTCACGACGCCAGAGACACGGGTTTGATCCACGCACCTTGGGTGTGTGGGGAGTTTGCGCGTTCTCCCTGTGATGGCGTGGGTTTCCTTCGGGTGCTCTGGTTTCCTCCCGCTTGCCAAAGACGTGTGGCTAGAGCAGTCGAAATGTGGAGTCTGAAGGAGGGAACCGACCCAAAACGTCACTGGTCCCAGGTTCTCCAGAGATGCTGCCTGACCCGCCGAGTTACTCTGACACTGTGCCTTTGCAGTCTAATTGGCCCTCTGTAAATTGCCCTTGGTGTGTAGGGAGTGGATGAGAAAGTGGGATAACGTAGAACTAGCGCGAATGGGTGATCGATAGTTGGCGTGGACTCAGTGAGCCAAAGGGCCTGTTTCCGTGTTGGATCCCCTAACTAAAAAATGCCTCTAGCCCTAGTCTGTAAATTGCCCTTGGTGTGTAGGGAGTGGATGAGAAAATGAGATGACATAGAACGAGTGCGTTCGGGTGATCGATGGTTGGCGTGGACTTGGTGGGCCGAAGGGCCTGTTTCCACGCTGAGTCTTTCAATCACCAGGAAACAGAAATGGGAACAAAGGCACTAAATTGCAAGCACAAAAACAAGTCCTCGTTTAAGCGTCACCTTCCCACATCTCTTGGAAGTGTCTCAAGCACTTAACATTCAATTATTTACTTCTGAGGATCGGCACTGGTTTGTAAACAACAAGGTGGATGAATGATGGATTAATTTTTGAAGAGCAGTGATGGATATCAGGAGAGGACTCGTTCTTTTGTAAATCGTGTTGTGAACTTTGTCTGAACACTCAAATTCCAGAGTTGGCTCTTGACTGACAGAGCCAAACGATGAAAAGAGCAAAGCTTAAAAGTACAGAATCCACACGTGGGGAATTAACACGAGACACGAGACGGTTGGAATCCTGAGCTTAGTTTAGAGATACCGCACGGAAACAGGCCCTTCGGCCCACCGAGTCCACGCCAACCCTGTTCACCCTAGTTCTATGTTATCCCACTTGCTAATCCACTCTCCACACACTAGGGGCAATTTACAGAGTTAATTTAATTTAATTAGTTAATACAATTTGTATTAACCTGCCAACCCGCACATCTTTGGGATGTGGGAGGAATCCGGAGCACCCGGAGGAAACCCATGTGGTCACAGGGAGAACGTGCGAACTCCGCACAGATAGCAGCCGAGGTCACGATTGAACCCGGGTCTCTGGCGCTGTGAGGCAAAAGCTCTACCAGCTGAGCCACTGTGCCGCCCTGAGCAAAACGCAAACTCAGTGGGTCAGGCAGCATCTGCAGCGGGAAAGGACCGATGATGTTTCGGGTTGGGACCCTTCTTCAGACTGATTGCAGTAGGAGGGAAGGAAGCGGGAAAAGAGAGTTAGGGGCGGGACAGAGCCTGCCGAGTGATAGGTGGATACAGGTGAGGGGTGTTTGATTGTCAGATGGGTGGAATGTGGCTATCAATGAGAGAGTGTGTCAGAACATGGCCAAAGGGCAGGAGTGGCATCACAGAGGAGGGAACCGTGAGAGAGGGTCGCGCAGAACCTCCCGTCAGAGTGTGGAGAAGACCATCTTTGAGGAACTTCCACAGTGGGGAGGCAAGATGGAGACGCAAGGAACTGCAGATGGTGGGATCATGAGCAAGAATCACAAAGCGCTGGAGGAACTCAGTGAATCAGGCAGCACCTGTGGAGGGAATGGGCAGGCTAGATTTTGGTTCGAGATCTTTGTTCAGACTGGCAAGAAGTCTTCTGGAGGGAAATTAAATGCTGGGACCGATAAGTTTGAAACTTATTGCAGAATATTTCTAGCTGCTACTGGTTTTATTTCGAACTAATGGTAATGAAATTGAGTGTGGGATTTGAAATAATTTATTTCTACTTGCACAGTTTTTAACACAGAGTGCCTGGACAGGCTGCCAGGAGTGATGGTGGAGGCAGATATGATAGTGCATTTTGAAAGGCACATGGATATGGAGGGATATGGATCACAAGCAGGCAGAGGAGATCAGTTTAACTTTGCATCATGTTCAGCACGGACATTATGGGCCGAACGACCTGTTCCTGTGCTGTGCTGGACTACATTCAGAATCAGGTGTTTAGGTTTATTTTTGTCACGTGTACTGAGGTACAGTGAGAAGCTTTGTATTGCATGCTGGCCAATCTGATAATGCCGTACATAAATACAATCAAGTCACTCCTCACTCACCACATTCAAAACATCACTGAAGTCTCACCTGTTCAGTACTGCCTTCAACCACTGAAGGTCACCTCACCTTCTGTCTCCTTTCTCTGTTCGTTTACTTATTTATCTATTTATTCACTTCCCTATGTTCTCTAAATCCCTGTAAAGCGTCTTTGAGTATATGAAAAGCGCTATATAAATGTAATGCATTATTATTATTATTATTAATTTTCTCTAGTGATGCTGCCTGACCCCTGCTGAGTTACTCCAGCGTTTAGTGTCATATCTTTGGAATAAATTAGCACCTGCAATTCCTTTTTGTTCCCCTCGAGTTCTTAGTTCCCCTACCCTTGGAGAAAGACTGTGTGCATTCACCCCAATCTATGTTTCCTGTGCTCTACATCATGTTGGCATGTGGCTCCTGTTTTTCCCAAACCCAGCTTCCAGTGATGAAGACCGTTTCGCAGTGCTGAGTCATCCTCGGCTGAAGTACCCAGCGGGAGGAACCAGCCTAGAGGAACAGAGAACGCGGTGGGAAAGGAAAAGGGTTCGGACTGTGAAAGAGTTGATTGAGACGGAGCAGAGGTACTTCGAACAGCTGGAGTTAGTTGCAGTGGTAAGGGTATTTCAGTGTTCTAATTTAGAGATACAGCATGGAAACGGGCCCTTCAGCCCAACGAGTCCACGCCGACCATCAATCACCCGTTCACACTAGTTCCATGTTATCCCACTTTCTCACCCGCTCCCTACACACAAGGGGGCAATTGTCTGAGGGCCGATTAACCTACAAACCTGCACGCCTGTGGGAGGAAACCCACGCGGTCACAAGGAGAATGCACGAACTCCACACACACAGACAGCACCCGAGGTCAGGATCGAACCCGGGACCCTGGCGCTGTCAGGCAGCGCCTTTACCAGCTGTGCCACGGTGTGCCGCCCTTGTAACGGAGAGCCCTGCAGAAACTTGTAGTCACATGCAATGTTCAAGGTTTAAAGAAACAGTCTCTTCAATGTTTAATGGTCTTGTTTTGCAGTATTTTATTGAGATTTTAACGGCAAAGGGGACTCTGCGACCAGAGGAACGAGATGCCATATTTTGCACCTTTAAGTCCATCCATTCAATAAACAGGTACTCTATTTTAAAACTCGAATGTTATATTTCTTAGTAAAACACTGCTTGGTGATGTCCTGGCACACTTAAGGGCCCGTCCCACTTAGGCCATCTTTTTGGCGACTGCCGGCGACTGTCAAAGTCGTAGCAGATCGCCAAACTTTTCCTTTACCCGACGGCAATGACCACGACAATGCTGAGTCAGGTCGAGATTACACCATCTTCAGAAACATCGCGAAATTCCCACGCTGTCAATGCCTCTCCGGCGACCTGGTTTTCGCTGAAATCACTGACAAGTCGGTAAGTACTTGAGAGTTTTGAACTATAACACCTTGTATGGGTTACTTAAAAACCAAGCTTCACTGTAACAAGGCATAAACTGGATTAACTTCCAGTTTACTAATAGCTGTATTAAAAAAATCTAATTTAAAAAGTGGTTCAGTGGATTATTGTGAAAAGTGTGGGCATTCTTTGAAAATGTAAGGGAAATGCATATCTGGTTTTTGGGTTGCATATCTGGGTTTGGAGCTCACTTTAAATAGACAATAGGTGCAGGAGTAGGCCATTCGGCCCTTCGAGCCAGCACCACCATTCAATGTGATCATGACTGATCATTCTCAATCAGTACCCCGTTCCTGCCTTCTCCCCATACCCCCTGACTCCGCTATCCTTAGGAGCTCTATCTAGCTCTCTCTTGAAAGCATTCAGAGAATTGGCCTCCACTGCCTTCTGAGGCAGTGAATTCCACAGATTCACAACTCTCAGACTGAAAAAGTTTTTCCTCATCTCCGTTCTAAATGGCCTACCCCTTATTCTTAAACTGTGGCCCCTTGTTCTGGACTCCCCCAACATTGGGAACATGTTTCCTGCCTCTAACGTGTCCAACCCCTTAATAATCTTATACATTTCGATAAGATCCCCTCTCATCCTTCTAAAGTAAAATGTAATGGCTGAGGCCAAAAACATCGAAAATTCCCACGTTTACCTGACCGTCAAACTGTTGCCTCCAATCTACCTGTCAAATGTCCTGACGATAAATAAATTGGTTAAACACAAGCATTTTATGGTATTTTGAAATGACTTTACTTATTTTAATATTATGTGCTTCTAAATGCATCTTAAGAGAACCTATCAAACCTGGGGACAGCAGGCGACAGCGCCCGCAATAAGCAACGATACCTGGCGACAAGCCAGCTGTCGCCGAGAGATTTCAAACCGTTTGATTTCTCGGTGACGCGCCGAGATTCACTACGATCTTTGGAAGACTCCTCACGATCACGCCCGCAACACCCGGCGAACTGTCGGCGACAGCCTAGTCGCCTTAAAATCGCCTAAAGTGGGACAAGCCCTTAAAAAGCCAATTGTTCTTCAAACCAAAGAAGGGTCCCGACCCGAAACATCGCCTGTCTATGTTCTCCAGAGATGCCGTCTATCCCGCTGAGTTACTCCAGCACTTTGTGTCTCGTTTGCAAGCCAGCACCTGCAGTTCCTTGTTTCTCCGATCCCAGAGGTCAGAGTCTAAGGTGTCAGATTACAAGTTGCAGAGATGCAGGAAGTCTGGCCAAGCAAGATGGCCGACGTGTATCTCTGATTATCCAGTTTGTGTGGGTTCATTGAACCTGTCCTTTGCAAAGGAAGTAGGCGCTGCCTCCAAGGACAAAATATTAATTTTATGAAATTACAAAAGGATAATTAAACAATGAGACATACTGTGGAGTCATACAGCATGGAAACAGGCCCTTTGGCCCAACTCGTCCATGCCAACCACGTTGCCCCATCTAACCAGTCCCATTTGCCCACCCTTTGGTCCATATCCCTCCAAACCGTTCCTATCCATGTACCTGTCTAATTCATAATGTAGTACAGCAAGGAAACAGGCTCCTCAGCCCAACTCATTCATGCCAACCAAGATGCTCCATCTTAGCTAGTTCCATATGCCCACATTTCATCCACATCACTCCAAACATTTCCTATCCGTGTACCTGTCCAAGTGTCTTTTAAATGTTGTTATAGTACCTGGCCCAATGACCTCCTCTCGCAGCTCCTTTGTTGCTCCTCTGGCAGCTCAGCTGGTTCCATACACCCACCACCCTCTGACTGGGAAAGGTTGTCCCTCGTATTCCTATTAAATCTTTCCTTTCTCACCGTAAGGCTAAGTTCTCTGGTTCTTCATTGCCTGTTACCCCGGGTAAAAGACTCTGCATTCACCCTATCAATTCCCCCCGTGGTATTATAAGATGACCTCTAAAAGATCATACCTCGGCCTCCTGTGCCTCAAGGAATAAAGTCCTAGCCTGCCCAACCTCACCCTGTAGCCCAGGCATTCGAGTCCTGGCAACATCCTCACAAAGCTTCTCGCCATCCTTTCCAGCTCTATGGCGTCTTTTCTTTTAGCAGGGTGACCAAAACTGTGCACAGTACTCCCAAGTGCGGTCTCACTAACGTCTTGTGTGAGATGCCGGAGGGATGATTGAACGGTTCAATGTCATTGAGGCAGGTACAATGACAGCATTTAAAAAACAATCGCCCTATCTATTTCCCTCATGATTTTAAACACCTCTATAAGATTACCCTTCAACCTCCTGCGCTCTGAGAAATGAAGCCCCAGTCTCAAGTCAAGTCAAGTTTATTTGTCACATACACATACACGATGTGCAGTGAAATGAAAGTGGCAATGCCTGCGGATTGTGCACAAAAAAGAATTACAGTTACAGCATATAAATAAAGTTAATAAGTTACTATAGTGTAGACAAAAATTTAGTCTCTGGAGTTATAAAAGTTGACAGTCCTGATGGCCTGTGGGAAGAAACTCCGTCTCATCCTCTCCGTTTTTACAGCGTGACAGCGGAGGCGTTTGCCTGATCGTAGCATCTGGAACAGTCCGTTACTGGGGTGGCAGGGGTCCCCCATAATGTTGCTTGCTCTGGATCTGCACCTCCTGATGTATAGGTCCTGCAGGGGGGCGAGTGTAGTTCCCATGGTGCGTTCTGGCGAATGCACTACTCTCTGCAGGGCCATCCTGTCCTGGGCAGAGCTGTTCCCAAACCAGACTGAAATGCTGCCGGACAGGATGCTCTCTACAGCCCCAGAGTAGAAGCAATGAAGGATCCTCAGAGACACTCTGAATTTCCTCAGCTTTCTAAGGTGGTAAAGGCGCTGCTTTGCCTTACCCACCAGTGCGGCAATGTGCGTTGCCCATGTCAGATCCTCTGTGATGTGGACTCCCAAGTATTTAAAACTGCTCACCCTATCCACAGTAGACCCATTTATCTCCAGTGGCGTGTACGTCCTTGGATGTTTAGCCCTTCTAAAGTCCACAATCAGCTCCTTCGTTTTAGTGACATTCAAGAGGAGGCTATTGTCCTGACACCAGAGTGCCCTAATTTGTCACTGACGATTGGCACAAAGTGCTGGAGTAACTCAGCGGGACAGGCAGCGTCTCTGGAGAGAAGGAATGGGTCAAGACTCTTCTTCAGACTGTGCGTCAGGGGAGAGGGAGCCATGTGAAAGCGCAGGTCATATTTGTCACTTAGCTGCTGACGTCTTTTGGGTCTCACACAGGACGCTGTTGAGTGATCTCGAGGACGGAAAACTCGGGCAAGGATTTGAACACTTCTGCCCTCAGCTTCATCTTTACACCACTTACACGGATAACATGGGACATGCTCTCAAAGTCTTGCAGGTAATTCATCCGCGAGGAGGTATTATGGGCATGACTGCAACGAGCGCCAGGAATGTACGTACAAAACGTTAGATGCACAGAGTCTCTTGCCCAGAGTAGGCGAATCGTGGACCAGAGAACACGCTATGGGTTTAAGGTGAAGGGGAAAAGATTTAATAGGAATCTGAGGGGTAACCTTTTCACACAAAGGGTGGTGGGTGGATGGAACAAGCTGCCAGAGCAGGTAGTTGAGGCTGGGACTATCCCAACGTTTAAGAAACCGTTAGACAGATACGTGGATAGGACAGATTTGTAGGAATATGGACTAAACGCAGGCAGGTGGGACTAGTGAAGCTGGGACATGTTGGCCGGTGCGGGCAAGATGGGCCGAGGGGTCTGTTTCCACGCTGTATCACTCTGTGTCCTTGCATTTCTTTTGCACGCCATTCAGCCACTCTGTTGGTCAGGAATGTGACACTAAACTGAAATCAATCTTGCCAAAGGAAGGTTAATTGTTCAATGCCGTTTGCTCCTTTCCCAATTAGCTTTGGCATGTGGTTCAAGCTGCTTACTTTTAGACTCTGCTCGCAATGTGCCTGCTCGTCACCATCCTTGCCCGTCAGAGACTGCGCTGTCATCTTTGCGTGGGTCCACGTTTGGAGAGCCGGCTCGGGGCTCCGTCACCCCTGAGGTAACGGCGGCAAAGTCTCGATCCTTGACGAGGCCGGAATGGGTGAAATCACAGCATTGCCTCTTTCCACAGCAGCTCCCAACCTATGTGCTTATTTGTCTCTTCGAGGCCCTGAGCTGGAGAGCGGTATCGCTGTCTTAATTAAGAAGAAGGTTATGACCATGGTAAATTGACTGATTTCATTGATTTAGCACTCGCTGCACAAGTTACATTGATTCCAACGGTGGGTGTACACAAATGTAATTGTCAGAACACGGGGCTGCATAATTAGGGCGATGTGACAAAAGGTGGTAGATTTGTCCTCATCAACCTTCAGTTACGTCCCAGCGCATAATAATGTGCCCCAGCGCAATTAGTTTCAATCGACAAGTCCTCTGAAATATCTCTTCGGTGTGCGAGACTAATGTATTTTACCAGCGCCCAATGCTCCTTTAATTAATGTGCGTCTCCCGTGCTCTGTTTTAGGGGCAAATGAAGAAAAACAGACAGTTTGCTCGATTTAAGAAGCTTCAAGAGTCTCGAGCAGAATTCCAAGGGTTGAAATTGGAAGACTTGCTTCCCCTGCCTCTGCAGCGTGTCCATCAGTGAGTGGCCTTGCTCGTTATTGTAATGCATCTACTTGTTGGGATCGGTTCTGTTTTGGTCATTATGTTGGAGGGGAGACGCTGGCAGGCTGGAAAGGTTTGCAGGGAAGATTTACGAGGATGCTGCCAGTTCTTGAGGGCAGATAGGGAGAGGTTGGGCAGGCGAGGACTTTATTCCTTGGATTGCAGATGGATGAGGGGGCGATCCAAGAGAGGTGTAGAGATCACGAGAGGAATAGATCAGGGAAATGCACAGACCCTATTGCCCAGAGTAGGGGGAATTGGAAACCAGAAGACATGATTACATTTTAATTTAAAATGGTTGAAAACATTAGCGACGCAGCGGTGCTGGTTTGCGACGGGCACCGTGATGGACGCCTCACACATCTCTGTCCTCCGTACAGCCTGCCAGCTCCTTTCTTGTCTCTACATAAGCATCTTCCATCAACGTCTTCAGCATGGTCTTGTTGGGTGGTCCCGGGTTCCATCTTCTATGGATGGGTTCCCACAGCACAACCTTGTTTGCTGGTGTTTCTGGGTGCCATGGTTTACGGTAAGGGTGGGAAGATTTAATTGGAGCCTGAGGGGTGACTTTTTCCACACAAAGTGTCCTGGGCGCATGGAGCAAGCTGCTGGAGGAGGTAGTTGAGGCGGGCACTATTGCAACGAGCAGAGTGCGTGGATAGGACAGGTTTGGAGGGAAATGGGCCAAACGCAGGCAGGTGGGACTTGTGTAGATGGGGCATGTTGGTCGGCATGGGTAAGTTGGGCCGAAGGGCCTGTTTCCACACTATGATTCTATGCGCCCTGTTTTTTTTTTTAAACCTCACAAATTTGCACAAAGCCATGAAGTTTATTTGTTAGCATTTAAATGCCAAACCATAGAAATCAGTACATTTCGTTTCTTGGTGGCAAAAGCATTGGCATCAGCCCTAACTCTCATTCACCCTGTCATTGGGGGCTGAGCGGATGAAATGGGATTTACCTGGATCAGCCTCGTTGATTGATTTTGTATTATTTTGTCTTCTGCTTGTGTGTTCCCCAGCCTGTCGGCTGCATTGTAACACCTCGAGTCACCCGTGACATATGACATACTACCTGATTTCTCATTTCATAACGTGATGTAGACATCAAACACAAATCATGCTTCCTCACTCAGCTTTCATTACAGATCCTCGTGCTTCATAATCGTGAGCTAGTGCTGTGAGGCAAGGAATTTGAATCGCGTTATTGGGAGATGGTACTGTGGGCAGGTGTGCATTACCTGAGTAACAACTAATCTCGCGACAAATAATGAGCAAAACGCAATGTACCAGAACTAGAAAGAGTCAAGAGTGTTTTATTGTTATACTAGGCAAGTGCAAACCTCTCCTGCAATGGTGCAGCACCCTCTCCTCCCTCCCCTCTCCCCCGCTCCTCCTCCCTCCCCCTCCCACCTCCCCCTCCCTTCCTCTCCCACTCCCTTCCTCTCCCCCTCCACCCCCCTCCCCCTCCACCCCCCTCCCCTCCCCTCTTCCCTCCCTCCCCCCCACTCCATCCCTCTCAACCCCCCTTATCCTCCCTCAACTCCCCCTCCACACCCTCCCTCCCACCCCCTCCACACCCTCCCTCCCTCCCCCTCCACACCCTCCCTCCCACCCCCTCCACACCCTCCCTCCCACCCCCTCCACACCCTCCCTCCCTCCCCCTCCACACCCTCCCTCCCACCCCCTCCACACCCTCCCTCCCACCCCCTCCACACCCTCCCTCCCTCCCCCTCCACACCCTCCCTCCCACCCCCTCCACACCCTCCCTCCCACCCCCTCCACACCCTCCCTCAACTCCCCCTCCACACCCTCCCTCCACCCCCTCCACACCCTCCCTCCCACCCCCTCCACACCCTCCCTCCCTCCCCCTCCACACCCTCCCTCCCACCCCCTCCACACCCTCCCTCCCACCCCCTCCACACCCTCCCTCCCTCCCCCTCCACACCCTCCCTCCCACCCCCTCCACACCCTCCCTCCCTCCCCCTCCACACCCTCCCTCCCACCCCCTCCACACCCTCCCTCCCTCCCCCTCCACACCCTCCCTCCCACCCCCTCCACACCCTCCCTCCCTCCCCCTCCACACCCTCCTCCCTCCCACCCCCTTCCTCCCTTGGAGATAGATTTAAACTTTAAAATGTGAATAACTTTAGAAATATCACACCGATTTCAATGGAGGCAGCGTGCCAAAGGTACACGAGGTTGGTTCCTGGGATGGGGAGGTTGATATACGAAGGAAGGTTGAACGGGTTGGGTCCATTTTAATTGAGGAAAATAAAAGAATCAGACAGACCTTAACTGAAAGGATTAGACACAATGGATGGTGTGTTTCTCCCTGTTTTAGTCCAGTTAACTTTATTGCCACGTCTTGGTACAGTGAAAAGCTTTTGTTGGTGTGCTATCCAGTCAGCGGAAAGACTGTACATGATTACAATCGAGCGATTCACTGTGTACAGATACAGGTGTAAGGGGAATAACATTTAGTGCACGGTAAAGCCAATAAAGATAGTCCAAGAGTCTCCAAATGAGGTGGATCGTATTTCAGGACTGCTGTCTAGTTGTGGTAGGATGGTTCAGTTGCCTGATAACAGCTGGGAAGAAACTGTTCCTGAATCTGGGGATGTGCATTTTCACACTTGTATACCTTTTGCCCGATGGGAGAGAGGAGAAGAGGGAGTGGTTTGGTGAAGGCAGAACTAGGACACTTTGGTTTTGGATTTTTACTCTTCATTGTTGCAGCTTTGTTCTGCTGCGTCTTTTGACCAGATGAGCGGATTGATTCATTGAAAGATGCAGCATGGAAACAGGCCCTTCGGCCCACTGAGTCCATGCCGACCATCGATCACCCGTTCACACTAGTTCCATGTTATCCCACTTTCTCATCCACTCCCTACACATTAAGCGCAATTTGCAGAGGGCCGATTAACCTACAAACCCGCACGTGATGTGGGAGAAAACCCAGGCAGGGTATGGAACGAGGATGTTGCCAGGACTGACAGCACCCGAGGCTGGGATTGAACCCGGGTCTCTGGCGCTCTGAGGCAGCGGCTCTCCCGCTGCGCCACTGTGCCGCCCTTTGAGCTTTGAATAAATGAGCCTTTATCCCGTTGGCTGTTTGAGCCTCTGGTCCTAACACCACCATTTTTAGTCTTGCCAATTTTGAAGATTTCATAGTCCGCAGGGAAATATTAATATTCTGGTTAAGAGGATGTTGCCTCCCTGTGGAACTATAATTTCCGTCTGATTTTGTATACTGTCATTCATAAATTAAAGGCTCATCTATTATTAATTTATCTCCCTCAAATGCAATACTTCTATCTCAGAGTATTAGAACGCATAAAATCAACATTTGAACAGTGGAGAATTACAATTCTTAGCAGGAGTACTAAAACTTAGGTTTAGGTTTATTATTGCCTTATGTACATGTACATGTACAGTGAAAAGGTTCCTTTTTAGACAATAGATAATAGGTGCAGGAGTAGGCCATTCGGCCCTTCGAGCCAGCACCGCCATTCACCGTGATCATGGCTGATCATGCACAATCAGTACCCCATTCCTGCCTTCTCCCCATATCCCCTGACTCCGTTATCATTAAGAGCTCTATCTAACTCTCTCTTGAAAGCATCTAGAGAATTGGCCTCCACTGCCTTCTGAGGCAGTAAATTCCACAGCAATTTCTCAATGCTATCTGATCAGATAATATTTATTATACATAAGTATAATCATTTCAAACTCGAGTACAATAGATAGTGAAGGGGAAGGGTGCAGATTATAGTTCTTTAATGAAAATAATTTCCTTATAAGTTGTTAACTGCCCGAGAGAGTCAAAGAGTCGTACAGCGTGGGAACAGGCCCTTCGGCCCTACTCGTTCATGCCGACCAAAACACCTCATTTCTTAGCTAGTCACATTGTCCGTTTTCGGCCCCTATCCCTCTAAACATTTCCTATCCGTGCACCTGTCCAAGTGTCTTAAATGTCGTTCTAGTACCAGCCTCAATGACCTCCTCTGGCAGCTTGTTCTATGTACCCTGTGTCAAAAAGTTATCCCTCGGGTTCCTCCAAGTGCGGCCTCATCAAAGTCTTGTATGAGCTGCCAGAAGAATGATTCAATCAATGGTGCATTCACCCTATCTGTTCCACTCGTGAGTTCATACGCCTCGATAACATCACCCCTCAGTTACAACGATTAACTAGAATTATTTTTCTAAACATCTCATTAAAGGTGGCAACTTACCTCGGGTTTGGGAATAGGTCCTAACTCTGCAACATCTTCCTCTGAATGTACAATCATAGCAGTGGGATGAGGAGTATCTTCTGCAAGTAGATCCCCTCCCTAGGAAATGGATTGCTTTCTCTTTAATGTAGACACAAGGAACTTGTATCAGGGTGGCGCAGCGATAAGGTTGTTGCCTTACAGTGCCAGAGACTCGGGTTCGATCCTGACCTCGGCTGCTGGCTGTACGGAGTTTGCAGGTTCTCCCTGCGACCATGTGGATGTTCTCCATATTTCCTCCCACACCTCAAAGACGTGCAGGTTTAGATTTTTTTTAGATTTTAGATTTAGAGATACAGCGCGGAAACAGGCCCTTCAGCCCACCGAGTCCGCGCCACCCAGCGATCCCCGCACATTAACACTGTCCTACACACACTAGGGACAATTTTTAAAAACATTTTACCCAGTCAATTAACCTACATACGTCTTTGGAGTGTGGGAGGAAACCGAAGATCTCGGAGAAAACCCACGCAGGTCACGGGGAGAACGTACAAACTCCGTACAGACGGCGCCCGCAGTCAGGATCGTACCTGAGTCTCCGGCGCTGCATTCGCTGTAAGGCAGCAACTCTACCGCTGCGCCACCGTGCCGACTAAATGGTCCATAGTGTGTAGGATCGAACTGGTCAATGGGCGATCGTTGGTCGAAGGACCTGTTTCCACGCGGTTTCGCTAAATGTCTAAACTGCAGATGCTGATTCACAATCCCGTAATTCATGACTTACTTTTACTTTATTTGGAGATGCAACGTGGAAACGTCCCCTTCGGCCCACCGAGCCTACGCCTGCCATCGTTCACTCACTCACTAACTGGTTCCATGTTATCCCACTTTCTCATCCACTCCAGACCCACTTGGGGAGCGATTTACAGAGGGCCAATTAACCCTCGTCTTTAGGATGTCGGGAAAAACCGGAGCACCAGGAGGAAACCCCGCAGCGTCACAGCGAGAACGTGCAAAATTCACGCCCGCTCGCTCCCCTCGCACACTGCCCTCCTCTCCTCTCTGGCTTCATGAGGCAGCAGCTCTACCAGCTGCGCCACCCGTGTGCTGCCCAAGTTAACCATTCTCCTCTTTTCCCCAGAACTGCAATTACTTTTTGCAAAGCTTTTTTCTTGGATTTTTTAAACTCTTAACCACCCTAGCAAAATAATAGATCTCCGGTTTGCCTTTGAGGGCTGTTTAAATTTTGTCTCGAGGAAAGAGAGCCGAGGGCCGGGCTCGGGAATGTCACGGCCCAGGATGTCTCCCGTCACGGTGTGGGTAAAGTGGGACTTTTCCCCTTGTCGGCAACAGCCCTCGCTGTAACTGGCAGCGTCCTGCAGTAATTAATCTCCTCCGTGATACAGGCCCAGCCAGCCGTCCTGGGCAGCTCCTGCCTGAGGAAGCATATGCCAGCGACAGATGCGGACGCTGTTCGGAGCCGCCCCGCTCAGTGGAACACCCCGCTCGCGACGCAACTCCCACCGCCATCGCCCTGCTCCACCGACACATTAGAGGCCCAGAGGAGCTGAGACCTGTCGCACACTGCCCTTTATGACCTGGAAGTCTCTTATCAGGCAACAACAAAACGCACTAATTATATGCGAAGCACAACGCGAATAGCGTGAATGGAGCAGATCTCTGTGTCAAGGCTGTAATCTTTCCGTTAGACTTTTTCTTTGCTTCATGGAATGCCAGCGACCGGGAATGTTGATAGAAACATAGAAAATAGGTGCCATTCGGCCCTTCGAGCCTGCACCGCCATTCAATATGATCATGGCTGATCATCCAACTCAGTATCCCGTACCTGCCTTCTCTCCATACCCCCTGATCCCTTGAGCCACAAGGGCCACATCTAACTCCCTCTTAAATATAGCCAATGAACTGGCCTCAACTACCCTCTGTGGCAGAGAATTCCACAGATTCACCACTCTGTGTGAAAAAAAACTTTCTCATCTCGGTCCTAAAAGACATCCCCCTTATCCTTAAACTGTGACCCCTTGTTCTGGACTTCCCCAACACCGGGAACAATCTTCCTGCATCTAGCCTGTCCAACCCCTTAAAAATTTTGTAAGTTTCTATAAGATCCCCCCTCAGTCTTCTAAATTCCAGCGAGTACAAGCCGAGTCTATCCAGTCTTTCTTCATATGAAAGTCCTGCCATCCCAGGAATCAATCTGGTGAACCTTCTCTGTACTCCCTCTATGGCAAGAATGTCTTTCCTCAGATCACGTTGAATCTGCACCAATTAGTCTCCCACTGTGTTCGCGTGGAAGAGGGTGGATTCGTCCGGTGTCCTCCAAATTGTTGAAAGCTTAGTTTTAGTTTTGTTTATTCTAGTCATGTGTACTGAGATGCAGCGAAAAGTACACGCTATTGAGGGCGTGCAGCGTAGGTTCACTAGGTTAATTCCCGGAATGGTGGGACTGCAGTATGTTGAAAGACTGGAGCAATTAGGCTTGTATACACTGGAATTTAGAAGGATGAGGGGGGATCTTATTGAAACATATAAGATAATTAGGGGATTGGACACAGTAGAGGCAGGAAACATGTTCCCAATGTTGGGGGAGTCCAGAACAAGGGGCCACAGTTTAAGAATAAGGGGTAGGCTATTTAGAACGGAGATGAGGAAGAACTTTTTCAGTCAGAGAGTGGTGAAGGTGTGGAATTCTCTGCCTCAGAAGGCAGCGGAGGCCAGTTCGTTGGATGCTTTCAAGAGAGAGCTGGATAGAGCTCTTAAGGATAGCGGAGTGAGGGGGTATGGGGAGAAGGCAGGAACGGGGTACTGATTGAGAGTGATCAACCATGATCGCATTGAATGGCGGTGCTGGCTCGAAGGGCTGAATGGCCTACTCCTGCACCTATTGTCTATTTCTGTTACGCGCTATCCAGTCAGCGGAAAGACTATGCATGATTACCATCAAGCCATGCGCAGATACAGGGATAAAGGGAATAACGTTTAGTGCAAGATAATGTCCAGTAAAGTCCCATGAAAGATGGTCTGAGGGTCTCCAACGAAATCGATGGGAGGTCAGGACCGCTCTCTAGTTGGTGATAAGACGGTTCACTTGCCTGATAACAGCTGGGAAGAAACTGTCCCTGAATCTGGAGATGTGCGTTTTCACACTTCTGTGCCTCTTGCCCGATGAGAGATGGGAAGAGAGAGGGTGACCAGGGGAGACTAATTTTGTTAGGGGTTGAATGGTATATTTTTAGTAAGTGAAACTGTTGTCCTGTTGAATTGTTTGGGAATTGATGGGCTGAATGCACAGTCTTTTGCCCAGAGAAGGGGAAAACAAGAGAAAATGTTGTCGTTGTTCAATTTATTTGTCGCACGAGGGGAATAAATAAGGTGAATACAAGGAGTATTTTACCCACGGTAGGGGAATCAAGAAACAGAGGGCGTAGGTTCAAGGTGAGTGGGGAAAGATTTAATAGGAACCTGTGGGGGAAATTTTTCACAGCCTATGGTGAGTATATGGATCGAGCTGCCAGAGGGGGTAGTTGAGGCAGGCACCATAACAACATTTAAACGATATTTGGACAGGTACATGGATAGGAAAGGTTTATCATCATATCATCATATCATATATATACAGCCGGAAACAGGCCTTTTCGGCCCTCCAAGTCTGTGCCGCCCAGTGATCCCGTACACTAACACTATCCTACACCCACTAGGGACAATTTTTTTATTTTTTTTACATTTACCCAGCCAATTAACCTACATACCTGTACGTCTTTGGAGTGTGGGAGGAAACCGAAGATCTCGGAGAAAACCCACGCAGGTCACGGGGACAAACACAGGCAGGTGGAACGAGTGTAGATGGGGCAAGATGGGCTGAAGGACCTGTTTCTGTGCTGTCTTTTAATTACTGTGCAACTTATGTCTCTTTTATTTCATAGAACCTAGAACATAGGTACAGCACAGGAACAGGCTCTTTGGCCCACAATGTCTGTGCTGAACATGGTGGCAAGTTAAACTAACCTCCTCTACCTGCACGCAATCCCCATCCCTCCATTCGGCCCAACATTTAGAAGCTACTTCAACATCACTATGGTATCTGCCTCCACCACCACCACCCCACTCATGAGAGGCTTTCAGGTAGGCTCATGGACAAGCACAAATGGACAGATATGGATCACGTGCAGGTGGAGATTAGTTTAACTTAGACAAGCATCTATTGACGGGGCAGAGGAAACATGAGTTACTGTGATCAAAACTGAAACAACTTCAATCACAACTTTGAATTGGGAACAGCTCTGCCCAAGATCACAAGAAATTGCAGAGTTGTGGGTGTAGCCCAGGCCTTCACACAGACCAGACTCCCCACCATCGACTCCACCTGAGGAATTCTCTGCCTCAGAAGGCAGTGGAGGCCAGTTCTCTGAATGCATTCAAGAGAGAGCTAGATAGAGCTCTTAAGGATAGCGGAGTCAGGGGGTATGGGGAGAAGGCAGGAACGGGGTACTGATTGAGAATGATCAGCCATGATCACATTGAATGGCGGTGCTGGCTCGAAGGGCCGAATGGCCTCCTCCTGCACCTATTGTCTATTGTCTACATTTCACGCTGCCGTGGCAAAGCAGCCAACGTTATCAAAGACTTGTCCCACCCCGGTCATTCCTTCTTCTCCCCGCCTCCGTCCGACAGAATGTACAGAAGCTTGAAAGCGTGCACCACCAGACTCAGGGGCAGCTTCTTCCCCTCTGTTACCAGGCTTCTGAATGGTCCTTCCATCAGTTAGAGTACTGTCTGATTCACCTCTACCCCATTACTGACATTGGACTTTGTCTATGGAACTGGTGCGCTACAATGCTGAGAACTATATTCTGCACTCTGTATCTTCCCCTTTGCTCTTCCTATTGTACTTGAGTGTGATTTGATTATATTTAGGTATAGTGTTATCTGATCGTCTAGGCGAGCATGCAACACAAAGCTCTTCACTCTGTTCACTCGGTACACGTGGCAATAATAAACCTGAACCTTCTCCCAGTAAAAGCAGGGACATTTCTGCAGAAAAATGTTGCAAGTGGCGGATAGATTGTTAAAATATTCTATGCATAAAACAACTTTTGGGTTTACTTGAACAGTTGGGTCCGGTGGAGATTGTGTTATCTTTGAACACAGCTTTCTGTTATTTCGGGAGCTGGCCTCTGTAACCTCACAGAAGATAGACACAAAATGCTGGAGTAACTCGGAGGGACAGGCAGCTTCTCTGGAGAGAAGGAATGGGTGACGTTTCGGGTCAAGACCCATAGATTCATAGAGTGATACGGTGTGGAAACACCCTTCGGCCCTACTTGCCCAGCTATACTAGTTCAACCTGCCTACGTTTGGTCCATATCCCTCCAAACCTGTCCTATCCGAGTACCTGTGTAAACAGTTTCTTAAACAGTGGGATAGTCCCAGCCTCAACTACCTCCTCTGACAGCTTGTTCCATACACCCACCACCCTTTGTGTGAAAAAAATTCCCCTCAAATTCCTTTGAAATCTTTACCCCTTCACCTTAAATCTATGTCTTCTGGTCCTCGATTCACCTACTCTGGGCACGAGACCCGATCTATTCCTCTCATGATCTTATACACCTCTATGAGATCTCCCCTCATCCTCTTGCGCTCCAAGGGATAGACCCCCAGCCTACTCAACCTCTCCTAGAGCTCACGCCCTCTAGTCCTGGAAACATGCTCATAAACCTTCTCTGCACCCTTTCCAGCTCGACAACTTCTGCAGACCCTTCCCACAGCCACCTCCACTTGCAATCCAGGCGTTTTATGTCAACTCCTGGGGCCTAATGAGATCTTGCGTTGTGTGCAGAAGTTTTTCTTTTTTTTCTTGAAAAATCCTGTCACTTGAGAATTGATCTAAGGAAAGAACAAATAGTCTCTTTTGACAGTGTCCCAACTATAGAGAGAGATGGAAGGGCTGTGAGGGAAATGAAAGGAGGCGCAAGTGGACATTTGAAGTGCATCTTCTCTCCCCCTTCTGTGAAACCCCCTTTTGAACGTCGCTCTACAAAGCAGCAACATTTCTTTTTGAAGTATGCATTTGTTCCCAACTTACGCAAGGTCCGTGAAATGGCGCCTACCTTGTGAATATATTATCTTCCCATTTCAGTCGTTAACAAACAACGACCACAAATTGTATATTCCCAGTAGTGGTGTGTCAATGTGCCTCATTTTAATTAAAACATGAACATTGATAAATAGCCTCTATCAGAATGTCACATCTGAAGCCATAAGTATATTTGTCACTTCTGTCTCTCATTACTGTCAGTTACGTTCGGCTCAGGGAATCCCCCTGGAAATGTATTTAAAGCAATTACTATTTTGTGGACAGTTGTGGACGGGTCTGGAAATATTCCTGGTTGGGAACTTGTACTCCAGTGCCGAACCACTGAAGGTGGAGCACCATGATGTCTTGGGCGCCAGTGGGCTTGAGGGGTCACCTGTAGACCTGTGCCCACTGCCACTGCTCAAAGTCACGCCGGGCCAGACCGCGCTTTCCATCTGCTTGGGCTCACAAGTTGCTGGGTTTGGGTACAGAGGGTCGACCATCACTTTCCCTCGGCACAGCTGGCACAGCTGCTGCCTCGCAGCGCCAGAGACCCGGGTTCGCTCCTGACTGTGTGTGTGTGTGTGCGCGCGCGTGTGTGTGCATGCGTGTCTGTGTGTGTGCCTGTCTGTGTGTTTCCACATTCTCCCTGTGACCGCGTGAGTTTGCTCCGGTTTCCTCCCACGCTCCAAAGGCGTGCGGGTTTGTGGGTTAATTGCCTTCTGCGAGTTGTCTCTAAAGTGCAGGACAGAACTGGTCAACGGTTGATTGCTGGTCGGCGTGGACTCAGTGGGCCGAAGGGCCTGTTTCCACACAGCTTCCTTTCCTCCAGGCACCGCGGGTTTCCTCCCACGTCCCAAAGACACGTCGGTTTGTAAGTTAATTGGTCTCCGTAAGTTGCCCCTAGTGTGTAGAGGCGTGGATGGGGAAAGTGGGATAGCATCGTGCTATTGTCAACAGGTGATCGAAGGTCGGCGTGGACTCGGTGGGCCGAGGGGCCTGTTTCCATGCGGTACCTCTAAACTAAAACTAAATGAACTGCTAGATAGACACAAGGCGCTGGAGTAACTCAGCAGGTCAGGCAGATCTCTGGAGAAAAAGATCAGGTGACGTTTCAGGTGAGAACCCTTCTCCAGCCTGAAGGTAGAGGGAGGTAGGAATCGCTAAACTAATTGCAACCCCACTGTGTCATTGTGTGCTGACAAATCAGATGCAAGTTTTTGTTCTGCTGTGAAAACAATGGTATTTATTTTGAAAAAAATGCATCTATTTATTTCAGGTACAAGCATCTGTTGCGAGATTTAACTGAAAATACCAATCCTGACCATCCAGAATTCCAGCAGCTCACAAGTAAGTCACTTGACTTCATAACCATTCAGATGAATGTTCGTGGATTATTTTTTTCGGGTCCCATTTATTTTTCGCTAGCTGGACGTCATTGTTAAGCCTGACTTTTATTGCTCAGTATGGTTAGATCTATTCTTGTCACGTACTGAGGTACAGTGAAGAGCTTTGTTTTGCATGCTGTCCAAAACGATCAGATAATACTATACATGAATAAAAATCAAGTCGGGTGGTGCAGTGGTAGAGTTGCTGCCTTACAGCGCCAGAAACCTGGGTTCGATCCTGACTGCGGGTGCTGTCTGTACAAAGTTTGTACGTTCTCTCCGTGACCGTGTGGGTTTTTTCTCCGGGTGCTCCGGTTTCCTCCAACTCTCTCAAGATTTGTAGGTTAAATGGCATTGTAAAATTGTCCCCAGTGTGTAAGATAGTGTTAGTGTGTGGGGTAATTGTTGGTTGGCTGAAGGGCCTGTTTCCACGCTGTATCTCTAACGTCAAACTCAAGTACAATAGGTAGAGCAAAGGAGAAAGTACAGAGTGCAGAATATATATTATATCAGTATTATATAGTATTATACTGCAGATTGCAGAATATAGTATGTGTTTATATCTCCTCCTCCCTCTCCCCCTCCCTCTCCCTCTCCCCCTCTCTTTTTATATTTATATACTGTCTGATTCAATGCTGGGTTTCATATAAAAACTCAGCATTGTAGGACATCAGTCCCAGAGACAAAGTCCAATGTCCGCAATGGGGTAGAGGTGAATCGGACAGTACCCTAGCTTGTGGAAGGACCGTTCAGAAGCCTGGTAACAGAGGGAAAGAAGCTGCTCCTGAGTCTGGTGGTGCGCGCTTTCAAGCTTCTGCACCTTCTGCCGGACGGGAGCGGGGAGTAGAAGGAATGACTGGGATGGGACACGCCTTTGATTATGTTGGCTGCTTATCCCGAGGCAGCGTGAAGTGTAGACGGGGGGGTCAATGGTGGGGAATTGGGGAGCCACCATCCTGAAAGGATACCAGAACACCCTATTATTATTATTATTTATTTTTTTCATATTTCAGATACAGCGCGGAAACAGGCCTTTTCGGCCCACCAAGTCCGCACCGCCCAGTGATCCCCGCACACTAACACTATCCTACACCCACTAGGGACATTTTTTACATTTACCCAGTCAATTAACCTACATACCTGTACGTCTTTGGAGTGTGGGAGGAAACCAAAGATCTCGGAGAAAACCCACGCAGGTCACGGGAGAACGTACAAACTCCGTACAGTACAGCACCCATAGTCAGGATCGAACCTGAGTCTCCGGCGCTGCATTCGCTGTAAAGCAGCAACTCTACCGCTGCGCTACCGTGCCGCCCTGTAGACCTTGTGGTGATGTAGTGAAATGGGAGGGACCGGGTCGACCGACTATGTCCTCCAGAGATGCTTCCTGATCTGTGAGGTTCCTCCAGCACTCTGTGTTGACCTGTCGAGCTGGGTTTTCTAGCATCAACCCCAGTGGTGAAGAATGACATTGCATTGCCAAGTTGAGACGCACACGACCTCTTGGCAGTGGTGTTGGCGGATCTTTGGTGGCGTGGGTTATATGTTCGGGATTTGCGGCTGGAACGTTTAGAGATACTGCCTGGAAACGGGCCCTTCAGCCCACCGAGTTCGGGCCGACCATCGATAACCCTAGTTCTATGGCACAATTTACAGAAGCCAATTAACCTACAAACCCCCACGTCTTTGGGATGTGGGAGGAAACCGGAGCACCCGGAGAAAACCTGTGCTGTCACAGGGAGAACGTGCAAACTCCACACAAAGACAACACCCAAGGTCAGGATCGAACCCAGGTTCTCTGGCGCTCCAAGGCTGCAGCTTTACCAGCTGCACCGCTGTGCCACCCCTCTATCACCTGTTCCGTGATAAACTTTAGAGGTACATTACACGCAGGCACGTGAAGTTTCCGCGCATTTCTGCGTTTTTAAAATCCATTTTCCGCGCTTTCTGCATGATTTCCGTGTTTTTCATTTTGCCCAAAAAATCGTGTTCACCAACGGAGAAATCGGATCGAAAAAAGAAAGGAAGAAAGAAGAAAATAGGTGCAGGAGTTCTGCACTAGTTCTGCAAGAAATAGCCGCTGATCATTGAAATCCGGAAAAAAATTACGAGAGCCCACTTAAAATCCCACCGCCCTGGAAGTCTCCCCTAAAATGTGGCACCTGGGCTGGGCAAGGCAGCCAACCTCGTCCTCATCGGGACTTCCATGGCCGATCGGTGGGTTGAATTTGCGACCTGCGGCCGGGGCTCTGGAACTCCAGCCCGGCTGGAGCCGGCACATCTATCCCCATCGCCGAGTGACTTCCTTGGCCGGCTGGATAAACCAGCAAAGCTCTGGAACTAAGAGTGCCAGAAAATCAGTGGTGGAACTGTAATGAGTAAATATTAAATTTAAGTGCAAGATTATATCACTAAATTAATTAAAATAACAAAAATGTTGTTAGTAGACAGTGATATATTCACATTATTTTGTAATGTTCGTTTTTACTTCGAAATGCACTAAAGGAGGCTTGAAACTGGTATTTTTGCGTGTAAATTTTCCAATTTTCCCCAATTTTTTGACCCCCACTGCAAATGCTCGGCTCTTTTCCTCTTTTTTTAACCTCGCTCACATGGACTGTACGTGCAACCACACAATGAACGAGTCTACACTTAATTATTCAGGACTAGCTCAGATGGGCATCTTGGTCGGTATGGACGAGTTGGGCCGAAGGGCCTGTTCCCGTGCTCTGTGACTCTACAACTCTCTGACGATGAAAGGTGCTGAGACATTTTACAAATATTGGATTTATAAGAGCAATTGAATAACTTCACAGAAAGGACGGATAGATTTCCACCCGCGCGGTCAATGGGCTTTGATGTCCGCTGGATGCAGGTCACCGCCTGCCGAGGCTGTGTGGACGTGCTCTCCTGATGAAGGTACACCTTGCCCGCAGTGCCGAATCAATAATCAATCCTTGCAATCTGCGGGCAGGGCATTGGGAATGCTAAAGACTTGAAACGCACTCACAATCAAAGTGCACATTCCAGTTTGGCAACTCTCTTTTCACCAAGCAAAGACTCTTTCTTTTTTTTTTAAAGAAAACTCACATTTGCCTCTCCTTTTCTGTTTCCGCCGATTGCCAGGTGCAGTGAGGGTGATTTCAGACGCTGCCCAGCACATTCGTGACCAGGCTCGGAGCCAGGAGAACCACCTCCAGCTGCTCCGGGTGCAGAAACTATTGAAGGGGCGACGGAGCAAGGTGCTGGCCCCAGGTTAGTCCCTGTGATCGATCAGCCATTCCCTTTCATATCGGTCTCCTCCTCCTCGGATACTCTCCTTGTATGGTGGTGAAATGTGAACCCAGAAGTCCCACCGCCCAGAGTATTGGGGTGATTATATCAGTCGCATTCACGCGGCCCAAACAAGAATGGGCCTGACTAATTGTGGGCCTTACTAATGGGCCTTGCTAATTGTGCCGCCTTCAAGGGCTTTAACTGGATTATTAAAGGTGTAGTTTGTCATTTTCCATTTATGCTCTTTCCCCAATATATGTGTGTTGCACATGCACACACACACACACACGCATTTGCACACCACGCGCACACACACACACACTCACACGCACTTGCACACCACACACACTCACAGGTATATATCTATAATCTCTTGCTACCTCCTCTCTCACGCCTTCTTTCTCTCCCTCCCTCCACCTCCCCTCTCTCCACCTCCCTCTCTCCACCTCCCATCTCTCTCCCTCCACCTTCCCTCTCTCTCTCCCCACCTCCCCTCTTTCTCTCTCTCTCCGCCACTTCTCCACCTCCTCTCTCTCCCCACCTGTCTCCACATCCTCTCTTCACTTCTCTCTTCACCTCATCTCTATCACCTCTCTCTTCACCTCATCTCTCTCCCCCCATTTCTCTCCCCCCCATTTCTCTCCCCCCCATTTCTCTCCCCCCCCATTTCTCTCCCCCCATTT